>NC_061846.1:18602086-18617086 GCF_019202785.1 Penaeus chinensis | reverse complement strand
AAGTACCATACACAATATCTAGGACAATAGATATAAAAAAACATTAATAGAGAGAAAAAGGAAAACTATACCAGAAAATAAAATAGTGTATGCTTAAAATGAAGATAAAATGTAATGTAATTCTTAACAGAGAACGACCGTTAGCCATTTTAGGCGGTATACAAGTAGATGTGTTCGTATATATATATATAAATTATAAGCCAGGTGGACCTCAGGGTACATTACAATAACAATAGTGATTATGATAATAATCATAAATGTCATAATAATAATCATTATCCTTATCGTTATCATTATTATCATAATCATTATAATTATCATTACTATTACCATTACCATTCCGTTATCATTATCATTATCTTTATCATCATTATTATCATTATCATATTATTACTATTATTATAATGATAATGATGATAATCATAATAATAATAATAATAATAATAATAATAATAATAATAACAATAATGATAATGATAATAATAATAATGATAATAATAATCAGTATTATGATTTCTATCATTACCATTATTGTTATCAATTTTATAATTATCATCATTGATATAGTAAGATAATCAAATAAACAGTTAACGAAAAAATATATGTATATTGAGAATATACATAACGTTCTCCATTCACGACGAATAATTTTCTTTGCCTTCCTATTCTACAGGAGAGTACACCGCAAAGAGGTCGGGATAGACTGCACAGTGATGAAGATTAAAGGGTTGCAAAATAGCTTATTATTATTATTATTATTATTATTATTGTTACCATTATAATCATCACTGTTATCATAATAATAATTATTATCATTATCATTATCATTATCATTATCATAATTATTATTATTATTATTATTATTATTATTATTATTATTATTATTATTATTATTATTATTATTATTATTATTATTATTATTATTATTATTATTATTACTACTACTACTGCTACTTCTGCTACTACTACTAGTACTACTACAACTACTACTACAACTACTACTATCGTTATTATTATTATTATTGTTATTATTATTATGGGCTAGGTTTTTTCATTAGTTCTAGCTTTTCTGGGAGGCTGTGTGCGTTTTTATCAGGACTTTCTTGTTTGTTTGTTCCGTGTGGTAGTTAATCTTTTAGTTTTAGTTTTAATTCTTATTCTTATTTTGTTTATTCAATGTATTCATGTTTATCATCTTGTTTATTCCATCTTACTACCATGTCATAGTGATACAGGAAGTGTTTCCATTTCTGAATTTACTACGAAGAGAAGAGCAGGAAGGCAGACGATTTTACCGAAGACCTTCACTTTACTTCATGATCGATGCATGAAGAAACAGCAACATAACGAAAAGGCCTCCTCTAGAACAGTGTATTTTCCTGTCTCTCTTCCTAGTTAATGCTTAGATTACATATTTTTTCTTTGCTTTTCTTTATTTTCCTGCCTGAATTTCGTGGTCATTTGATTTGCTGTTTGACTTTGATTTGGCGATTTAACCTGTAAACGTTTTGATTATGATTTTTTGGTATTTTTTGGTCATTTCGTTTTTCTTTTAGCTGTATGTATTAATTGAAAAAAACAAAAACAAAAACAAACAGCGGCGTTTTCGAAATACATCGTTGTTTTTTTGTCGTTCATAGGGCGATGTTTGTGGACTCCCTTGAGTGGTTAATGGTTAAAACAAGTGAATGTGCTAGACATCTGTCACATATAGCATTATGATAAATTATTGTGGCGAAAATGGGTAAAAATGAGTTACTGATTAGGAGAAGAAGGGGATGAGAAGGAAAAGGAAAGGAGGAGAAGAAAAGACCATGCTGAGCTCCAGGGGGGGGGGGGTGATCCCCTACCTTGGGCCTCAGTCCCCGTCTCCTAAGCCCCCCCCCCCCCCACGACAGCAACGAGCAGAGGATTGAGGGGGGGGGGGTGTAATATACATTATGTAAATGTACAAATACACAAACACATACTCATACATAAGAATATGAATACAAATATAAATATATAAACGTACATATATTATATGCATATTTTCTTCTTGCCTTTTTTTCAGATCTGCTATCACAGTTTAACTTCTCATTACTGCAAAAATGTATTAATTTGCTAATATATTTAAACCAGAATGAAAAAATCATATGCAAAATTCCTTTTCAGTAAATTAATAATAAAGGGATACAGAAACTAGGAAAATATTGTTTCATGTATATTCAAAAATGTAAAAAAAATCATCTGTACAGGAGGATTACATTCATAACATAAATAACTGGCAACATTCGCGGTTCACAAGCATTCCAGGTCTGCACATGCTCATGTAATATGTACATCCATTTGTTCAATCTCATTATTATGTACACTAATCCCTTGAGCTTCCGACGCTTGACGCCGCCAGGGTGTCAGGGTTTCTTCTGAAGAACTACCGTGTAGTTCCTTAAGCACTGAACATAACAACAACTTTATTATAATAAACTATGGGAAACACACGGTATGAAAATGTGATAACTGATAGGAAGGAGATACCCGCAGAAATCCAAATTAAATAGAAAGAAAATATATACGAGTATATAAGTCTATAATAATATGAACGTACTCCGGTACAGCATACAGCTGGGTCTCCTTGAGTATCGAAGTGTCAGCAGGAAGCGCGTCCTGCCTGCGCCGGGTTTCGCAAAGCCCTTCCTGTCCCGCCTTCTGTGGCCCCTCTCGTCTCTCTCCTGCCCTAGGCCCAGCCTAGTCCCAGCCTCCTCCCATCCACGGGGGCTGCTATAGGTGCATGGGCGGCGCCTGAGGGAACATTGCCTGGGCGGCATTGATACTGTGCATCATCATGGCTAAAGGGTTGGCCTGCATATTGCCATTTTGCCAGGGTGCACGCAGGCCACCGATCTGGTGCAGGCCACTCCCAGGGCCCGGTCCAAACAGACCGGGGCCCCCTAAACCCCCGCCGCCTACCTGGCTGCCTCGCGGGTCCATTGGTCTGCCCATCACCATCGGTCCGTTCATTCCCACGGGCCCGCTCATCCCCGCTGGCCCGCTCATGGCCCTCGGGTCCTGCCGGCCCAGGCCGCCGCTCCCAAAGCCGAGACCAGACGTTATTCTGGGGTCAATGATGGAGCTGCGAGGGACGTTGACCGCCGGAGGCTGTTGCAGCTGCTTCCTCCCTTCCCTGGGGTCCCTGGAGGGCCGCGCTCTGGCCTCGCTCCTCATGTCGATGTCGCCGCCGCTGCTCCCAAAGCCGTGGCCAAGCAGTTGCCGCATGTCCACATCTTGGGAGCCGTCGCTGGGCGTGGAGCGGTTAGAGGGCGGCGAGGAAGGGGGTGACGGAGGCGAAGGCTCGCGCTGGCGAGTTGGGGGGCTCGCCCTGGAACTAGTGAGGGCATTGTAGGAGCTAACCGAGGACGCTGACGACGGTCTGGAGGCGCTTACATCTACTATGGACAGGGCTCCGGCACTCGGGGCCATGATTGTGTCGGGCATGATTGGTGCCAGCAGAGTGGCCAGGCGCTCTCGCATCCCCTGCACGTCGTTGCTGAGGCCCTGCAGACGCAGCTCGAGGTCCTCGGGCGGCGAGTCCGGCACGTTCCCCAGGCAGCTGAGAACCAGCTCCACCACCTGCGGGTGCTCCAGCCGGTCGAAGACGGCCTTCTCCTTGGCCGAGCAGCGCTCCGCGAAGGGCGCGGGGGAGTTCTTGCCGCTGTTGATGGTGATCAGGCTCTTCAGGAACTCGAAGTGCGAGCTGACGTCACTCTTCTCGCTCTTCTTCGACTCCGGCGTCGACCTGCCAGAGGCGGGCAGAGTGCGGGCGCCCTCCTGGTCCACCTCCGGAGGGGGCGTTGACTGAGCTTCTAGAGCCAGTCGGGGATCTCGGGGAGGTCTTGCCGCCTTCTGCGCCCTCGGGTCTCGGCCCGGGCGTGGCTCTCGCTTCGCCCTGGGGTCTCGGCTCTCCTTGGGGGCCCTGTGTTCCCTGTGTTCCCTGGGGTCCCTTTTCTCTCTGGGGTCTCTGCTGTCGCTCGGCGAAGTGGGCTTGTCCTCCGGCGCGGCGTCGGCGAGGTCGTCTTCCCTGGGCCTCTTGCTGGGAGGCGTGTTGCGGCCTGTGATGTCGTCCTCCGAGGCGGCCACTTGCGCCGGCCGCTTCCTGGACTCCTGCGGCGGCGCCCAGTGCGAGAGCATTCTCCGAGGAACACCCACCGTCACCATCATCTCGATGAGACGGCCGCGCAGGCTCCTGGACTCTGTGCGGCGCAGCAGGCGGAACAGGTTCCTCTGCAGCATCTTGTGGAGGGTCCGCACGTTGTGGTCGAAGAGCGTGGGCGGCGGCGACCCGATCTGCTGCTCGATTAGCTCGGTCACCGGCTGCCACAGGTCGGGCTTGTAGCACGCCACTGTGATGAGGGCGCGGATGGCCACGATGAAGGCCGAGCCGCCTACGTAGGGCGTGGTGATGAGTCCTTTGAGCGCCGCCACGCCCTGCTTCACCATCTCGGGGCTCTGGGCAGCAACGTCGGGGTAGCGGGACACGTCGGAGAGGAGGTGCGCCACCAGCGCCGCCTCCAGGAAGCGGATGATGTGAATGATGATGCCCTCGTTCTCCCCCGCAGCCAGCAGCGCCATCAGCTGCTCTGCCACGCTCTTAACGGCAGGCCACGCGCCCTTAAATGTGGGCTCGTCCAGCTCGCCCGTGGCCAGCAGCTGCAGCGCGTGGCGGTACACGTTGGCGAACACCCGCACGGTGCGCTTGACCACGCGGGGGTCCGGGTCGGCCAGCAGGTCGCGCAGACCCGACACCAGGTCGGGCGCGCTGAGCATGGCCGCGTATTCCATTACGCTGCCTGGAAAGAAAAGAAAAATACTGTTAGTTCAGCTGTCATTGCCCTATCGTGTCCTTGTGTCAAATGCAATTTACTTCACAGATTGCAGGAAACGGGACAAGGCAGGCAACGTCGCAATGGCTTCCCTCATAACCACTGCAGTATTCGCTAGAACATATGGCTTCACCGAAATGTCGATTTCAGGTGATCAAAATATCAGTTGTAGTTCGGTTAAATACATTACATCCTATTTTCAATTTCCCATCTTCGAAAGTAATCATTTTTCTCGAAAATAGTTAGCCTTAGTAATCTGTCTCTCTCAAATATAATGTTAAATTTAATAAGTCTACTCAACAGTTATTACAGACGTCGTAAAAGCTTTCAAATAAAATGTTACTTAAGTCCGCCCTCCCAATTACAAGCTCGTTTTCTGTGAGCGTATTTCCATGGCGGACTAAAATAAACAGTAAACAATGGTTGCTGGGATATATGTGGTAACACTGCGAACCCCCTTAATCCAAACAATAACATGAATTTTACTTTTCGAAACCTTAGTGCGTATCTAGTTATAGTGTTTACCTTTCTTGTTGCCATTCATTATCGAGCAGGTTTCAAATAATGATCACATTTCAAAAGGGATGGCTAGATGTGGCTATTTTAGCAGTTATTCACTTTCACTCTCATTCCTTTCTCCCTTTCGTTTTCTGGTGTTTGAATTTCTTTGTCTGTCTAATAACCGCTCTCTTTGTCTCCCCCTCCTCCTCCTCCTCCTCCTCCTCTTTCTCACCTTCACTCACTCTCACTCCCGAACACTTTGTTTCTCTTTCGCTTCCCTTAACTTCTCTCCCTCTCACTACTCCTTTCTCCTCTCCTGTCCTATATTCCCACTTTCTGTCCCTTTCTTTCATCCCCCCTTCGCTTTCCTTTTCTTTCCTCCGTCATTCTCTTACCCTTTCATCGCTCTCTCTCAACCCTTTATTCTTCTCTTTTAGCCATTCTCTCTCTCTCCTCTCCCTCTCTTCCTCTTACTCTCTCTCCTCGGCTCTCTATCTTTTTCTTTCCTAGTCTCTCACTCTCACTTTGGAGGGAATGAGGGAGAAAGGGGGGAAAGAGAGAAAGAGAAAAAGAGGGGGGAGGGGGGGGGGAGGGGGGAGGGGGAGGGAGAGATGGGAGAGGGAGGGAGGCGGAGAGGGAGAGGGAGGGAGGGAGGGAGGGAGAGAGAGAGAAAGAGGAGAGGGGGAGGGGAGGGGAGAGGGGAGAAGGGAGAGAGACAGAAAGAGAGAGAGAGAGTGAAGAGAGAGAGTGAGAGAGAGAGAGAGAGAGAGAGAGAGAGAGAGAGAGAGAGAGAGAGAGAGAGAGAGAGAGAGAGAGAGAGAGAGAGAGAGAGAGAGAGAGAGAGAGAGAGAGAGAGAGAGAGAGAGAGAGAGAGAGAGAGAGAGAGAGAGAGAGAGAGAGAGAGAGAGAGAGAGAGAGAGAGAGAGAAAGAGAGAGAAGAGAGAGGAGAGAGAGAGAGAGAGAGAGAAAGATAGAGGAGAGAGAGGGAAGAGAGAGAGAGAGAGAGAGAGAGAGAGAGAGAGAGAGAAGAGGAGAGAGAGAGGAGAGAGAGAGGAGAGAGAGAGAGAGAGAGAGAGAGAGAGAGAGGAGAGAGAGAGAGAGAGAGAGAGAGAGAGAGAGAGAGGAAGAGACAGGAGAGAGAGAGGAAGAGACAGGAGAAGAGAGGAAGAGACAGGAGAGAGAGAGGAAGAGACAGGAGAGAGAGAGGAAGAGACAGGAGAGAGAGAGGAAGAGACAGGAGAGAGAGAGGAAGAGACAGGAGAGAGAGAGAGGAAGAGACAGGAGAGAGAGAGAGGAATAGACAGGAGAGAGAGAGAGGAATAGACAGGAGAGAGAGAGAGGAATAGACAGGAGAAAGAGAGAGGAATAGACAGGAGAAAGAGAGAGGAATAGACAGGAGAAAGAGAGAGGAGAGAGAAAGAGAGAGAAGGGACAGGAAGAAGAGAGACAAAGAGAGGAATGAAAGACAGGGGGAGGAAACAGAGACAGGGAAAGGAAATAGAGACAGGGAAAGGAAATAGAGAGGCAAGGAGAGGAAAGAGAGAGGCAAGGAGAGGCAAGGAGAGGAAAGAGAGAGGCAAGGAGAGGAAAGATAGAGGCAAGGAGAGGAAAGAGAGAGAGAACTAGGGAGAGGAAAGAGAGAGAGAATTAGGGAGAGGAAAGAGAGAGAACTAGAGAGAGGAAAGAGAGAGAGAACTAGGGAGAGGAAAGAGAGAGAGAGAAACACGAAAACTCGAACAAAACGAGAGACAAACACAAATTGCAAACTTAAACACTAGCAACAAACAGTGGTGCTAAAGTCTCAATATTACTTATCACTATCATTGTCTGCTTCTGTGGCCACTGCTTCTCCTACACCTGGCACAGCAGTGAAGTGCAGAATACACACACAACGTGAACCATAACACAACACACTTCCCGGTGATCCCATCCCTGCTAATCGGGTTAGATATGCCAAGGCCAATCACTTGTGCAAAATAATGAGCCATAAAAAAAAATATATATATAGCAATCAAAACTTTTTTTCCTTTTTTTCTATCGTTCCTAGGCCAGAATAACCCAACATCGCCACTCATTAATCATTTGACATGCTGTTACTTTTCGTCCGTTTTATTTAACGCGCGCTCGCTCTCGCTCTCGCTCTCTCAGGTGCTACACAAAGGTGTACTTGAATGCAAATTGAAAGCTCCACGCAAGGTGAAAAGGAGAGCAGCCTCTCCAAGTGCTGCAGTGCCCCCCCCCCCCCCCCCAAGTGCTCCCTTGACCCTCCACCCCCTCCACCACCCCAACCCTCCGCCCTCGCACGCGCCCGTGACCGCGCGGCCGAGGCGGCGGCGGCGGCGGCGGCGGCGCCCTCCTCACCTTGGCTACAGCCTCCCGAGGCCATCCTTCTGAGCTTATCTCATGCCAACCTGTGGACAAGACATTGAGAACTCGGTTACTGTCTTGCGGGATGAACGGGGGGTAGGAAGAGGGAAGGAGGGAAGGAGGGAAGGAGGGAAGGAGGGAAGGAGGGAAGGAGGGAAGGAGGGAAGGAGGGAAGGAGGGAAGAGGGAGAGAGGGGAAAGAGGGGAGAGAGGGGAAGGCAAAAGGGAAAGGGAGGGGTAGGAGGAAAAGAGGAAGAAGAATGAAAGGAGGGATGGCAGGGAGAAAGGGGGAAGGGACTGAAGGAAGGAGAGGGGAGGAAGGAAAAGAGGGAGGGAAGGGAGGAAAAAAGGAAGGGAAGGAAAGGTAGGGAAGGAGAGAGAGGAAGAGGGAATAAAGGGCGAAAATGGGAGACAGAGAGTAAAGCACTGGAAGGGAAGGAAAGGTGAGGAAGATGAAAACAGAGGGAGGGAAGAAATTGAAGGGTTGCAGATGGAGAGGATGGAGATAGAAATGAAAATAAAGTGGGCATAGGCAAGAAATGGAGAGGAAGAGGGAAAGGAGAAGACCAAAGAGAACAGGACAGCGCAAGATAAGAGGTACAGAAAAAATACAAAGAGAGAACACAGGCGAACTCAGAAGCAAAGGGCCGTTGTCAACACACAAAAATGACGGCGGCGGCTTTCAATATTTTCCCCAAGCGTCAACCTCTCCCCCCCCCCCCCCAAAAAAAAAGCAAGCAAGCAAGCAAGCAAGGATGGAGGTGGAGGACGACTCACGAATCCGCGCGCGCCCTGCCACCCACGCATCACCGCCGCCAGCATCGCGCCCTCATCTCCGGGGCAACGCCATACCAAAAAAAGGCCGGGCGCAAACCTCCCTCTCGCTCCCTCTGCCTGCCTCGCGACACCAACACATCCCGATACGACTCAACCCCCCCTGCCCCCCCCCCCCCCCTATGAACCTGCGACGACCCGACACGAGAAGAGGAGTCCGATCAACAACCTCCCCCCCCCCCCTCCCTCACTCCCTTCCCCAGTTCCTGGACTCCTCGCCTACCTCTATCTCTTCTTCTCTTTTTCTCACCCCTCTCCCTCTCTCTCTTTCTCACCTCCTCTCCCTCTCTTTCTCGCCTCCCTCTCCCTCTTTCTCGCCTCCCTCTCCCTCTTTCTCACCTCCTCACCCTCTCCTCATCCGCGCCTCCTCCTCGCCTCCCTCTCCCTCTCCCTCTCCTCCACCTCCTAATCCTCGTCCTCCCGTCTCCCTCTCGCCTCCTCTCCTTCTCCCCCCCCCCCCCCCCGGGAACGCACGATATTGATCTGCTCTTCTGTTGCCTTTACGCCCGTTATGATTAGCATCACCGCACGTGTTGCTACGGAACGATCTGCCTTGCCGCTGCGTCCAATCACACGGATAATCTGCCTCACGCACAAACACGAATCCATACATACATACATACATACATACATACATACATACACACACACACACACACACACCATATAAACAAAGAGAGACGTCCATTCTTCTCTCGTCATTTGTCTGTCTGTTTCTCCCTCACACGCTCCCTGGCGCAAAATCTCCCTCTCCGCTCTTACACGTGGCGCGCTCTTTCTCTTTCTCTTTCTCTTTCTCTTTCTCTCTCTCTCTCTCTCTCTCTCTCTCTCTCTCTCTCTCTCTCTCTCTCTCTCTCTCTCTCTCTCTCTCGTCCTTTCCTTTCAAATCTACTTTTCATACTGAGAAAGGTGGATGGGATAGAGAACGAAACGAAGGAGAGTTAAGAAAGAAATTGGGAGAGATGGAAAGATTAATAAGAGACTGGAAGCAGAAATAAGAGAGAAAAGAAGAGAAGAGAAGTGAAGAGAAGAGAGGGGGGGGGGTAAGGAAAAGGAAAAGAATGGATGCAAAAGGAGGGGAAAGAAGGGGAAAAAGAACTACAAATAGAACAGAGAAGGAAAAAAGGCAAGAGGAGAGATGATAAAACAGAATACGAGAACGAAACAAAGAGAAAGACGTAAAACAAGACAAGAGACAGACTAACACAACATAGCTCCCCCCCCCCCACGCCCCCCGTCCATTATGCACGAGGCGGAGAGGCGATAAAGCAAGTGAAACGGAAACAGCGCCGGTAGATGGCAGCTTGTTACGGACAAACAAAGCAAACACATGCACGCGGCACTGCGAGTTAATAATGCATAATCAAGATATGTGTAGCTTCAGGTTGACGTCTCATGTCTTCGGCCTCACTCATTCACTCACTCACTCACTCACTCACTCATTATCTCTCTCTCTCTCTCTTTCTTTCTCATTCTCATTCTCTTTCTCATTCTCATTCTCATTCTCTCTCTCTCTCTTTCTCTCTCAATCAATCAAGCGTATCAAGTTTAAATATGCATAGGTAACATAGAATCTGACTTAATAATTATACTAATCAAATGCAGTAGTAGTAGTAGTAGTAATGAGAATTACTTTTCCAATAACTACCACCACAAAAAAAAACATCAGTAACTCAAGTCATAAAAAAAGAACAATAAATAAAGAAAAAATAAAACAAGAAAACTACAAAGAACAAAAACAGAAACAACGGCGCACATCCAGTGACGCAACATCCCCCCCCCCCCACAACGGACGCAGGGGGGAGCCCACAATGACCCCCCCCTCCCCCCCACCCACCAACCACGACCGGCCTCACATTCCCTCGTCACAGGACAAAACGCTTAATCCAACATTATCTAATCTTATCTTAAATCTTCTCTTCTCTTCTCTGTTCACATCTCTCATCCTCTCTCTCTCTCTCTCTTTTTTTTTTTTGTTTAACTCCTTCACACTCCAGACATACCATTAATGACTTCATCTTAAATCCTCTTTCTTCCTCCCGATGACAGGAGATCGATCAAATTAATCGCGTCTGTCAATTCGTAATATGCAGTACACTTGCACCGATGCATGATTCCACGTGGGCGCAGGATTCATTATAAAGTAAGAGCAATTGCTTCAAGTAATGTCTCCGTGCTATTGCAAGTATATATTGATCTGCCAGTGCGAGTATTGAGAGCGCAATGCCCGGAAGTGAAGGAGGTAGAGAAGGTAGAAGAGAGGAGGGAAGGAGGGAAGGAGAGGAGGAGGGAGGGTGAGGAGGAGGAGAAGGAGGAGGAGGAGGGAGGGTGAAGAGGAGGAGGGAGGGTGAGGAGGAGGATGAAGAAAAAAGAGAGGGAGGGAGGAGGAGCAGGAAGAAAAGAGAGAGGGAGGGAGGAGGAGCAGGAAGAAAAGAGAGAGGGAGGGAGGAGCAGGAAAAAAAGGAAGGAGGGAGGAGCAGGAAAAAAAGGAAAAGGGACGGAGGAGCAGGGAAAAGAGGAAGAGGGAGGGAGGAGGAGCAGGGAAAAAAAGGAAGAGGGAGGGAGGAGGAGCAGGAAAAAAAGGAAAAGGGACGGAGGAGCAGGGAAAAAAGGAAGAGGGAGGGAGGAGCAGGGAAAAAAGGAAGAGGGAGGGAGGAGGAGGGAAAAAAAGGAAGAGGGAGGGAGGAGGAGCAGGGAAAAAAAGGAAGAGGGAGGGAGGAGGAGCAGGAAAAAAAGGAAAAGGGACGGAGGAGCAGGGAAAAAAGGAAGAGGGAGGGAGGAGGAGCAGGGAAAAAAAGGAGGAGGGAGGGAGGAGGAGCAGGGAAAAAAAGAAAGAGGGAGGGAGGAGCAGGGAAAAAAAGGAAGAGGGAGGGAGGAGGAGCAGGAAAACAGGAAGTGGAAAAAAGGAGGAAAACAAGAAGGAAAAAAGTAGGAAAAAATGAGGTGGAGATGGAGGTGGAGGAAGAAGAGGAGGAGAAGAAAGGAAGAAGGAAGGAGGAGGAGGAGAAGAAAGGAAGGAGGAAGGAGGAAGGAGGAAGGAGGAAGGAGGAGGAAGGAGGGAGGAGGAAGGAAGAGGAGGAGGAGAGAGAGGGGGGAGGGAGAGGGAGAGGGAACATCACAACAAACACGACACCCTTTGTGACAGAACCCCCCTCCCCCCACCAATCTCACCCACCTTCTCCTTCACACCCAACGGGAAACTAAAACCAAGACGACGGAACAAGATTAACAGAACGACAACGGGAACAAACGCCAAACAACGAGAACAACTACACAACAAAAACATCCCTCCTCTCGATAGCAGTCCCTCCCCCCCTTACCCCCCCCCCCCCCTTCCTCCTCATCACCGGATATAGAATTCAGATATTCGATATCTCAGTCTGGATTCAACCATGAAAAATGTAGGTCTGATTGTTATTACAGAGGCGAGGACCTCCGCTGGCACCCTGGCTCTGTGGTCTGGAATGGCATGGGTATTCATCAAACCGGTGGTTCGGGTAGTCTGGTGTGGCTGGGTATCCACAAGACCCGTAGTTAGGTAGTCTGGTATGGCTGGCCCACTTTAAGCCGCGTGTTGGTGGATTTGGTATTACGAATATCACGTTGGGTGTGGGTGTGGATGTGGATGTGGGTGTGGGTGTGGATGTGGATGTGGGTGTGGATGTGGGTGTGGATGTGGATGTGGGTGTGGGTGTGGATGTGTGTGTGTTATTAGGTCGTGGTAATATGATCCCGTGGGCAGGCATGGTATGACCGTGGCACTATAATTCATGCGTTGGTATACTTGGGGTATTTTGGGCTGTCGCAATCCGGACCGCGTGCTGGTGTATCTGCTGTGGTTAGTCAGTTACTTGTTGGTGTCTTTGGCCTGACTGTGGCACCATGTACACCCGTGATTATTGTAAACTTTGGGTTGATGTGGCCCTGGACAGTGCGCGGGCAGTGGCACGGTTTGATAGGTACCTGCGCTGTGACACGTTTGCAAGAACAAGTCGGCGGCGTGGGTGCTTATCTGAACAACAATGCCTGATAGCAGGTCCTCACTGGCGCCGTGCCTTGTAGCTAATCACGCGACTGGTATCAGTGCCCGGGCTCACGTCTTTTTTTAAGAGTCGGTTCTGCAGGGGTGAAGGAAAGGGAGAGAAAGGAAATATTGAGATAGAGAAAGATAGGCACGCACGCACAGGCGCGCGCGCGCGAAAGAAAAGAGTGCGGGGGTGGATTCCAGAGTAACACACACAACCGTGACACAATGAGAATGCACAAACACGCTTTCGATTAACAACACACCTCGCAAAAAATATTGACACTGTGCGTTTTGAAACTCCCTCCACACACAATGTTTTGCTGACGTAGCACTTCTCAAACCACAAATAATATTGCTGCGTATTCAGAAAAAAAAAAAAAAAATATATATATATATATATATAATTCATATGCATGTGACTATATGTGTATACGTACGTATATATGTATGAACGAATGTACGTATGCAAAGAATGTAGGTATATACATAGATACACATCCATTTACACGCAAATACATAAAAGAAAGAATAACGTGTAAACTAGTAAACAGACACACAAACAGCACAGGCCTCCAACGCGCATCCGAACCCATGGTTTCGAGCCGCCCCTGGGAGCCGCCCCTGGGAGCCGCCCCTGGGAGCCGCCTGCGAGTACGTCCTGTGGCCGCGTCCGTCGCCAGGGCGCCACGGCCGTTCGCGCGGGGAAAGGGAGGCTTAAAGGAGAGCTCGCGTTCGGTGTCCGCCCCTTGAGGATCAGGCGACACCGTGCATACACACACAGCTCGCCTGAGGGGCAAGGTAGGGACAGCCACCTCGGTCCATCCCTGTTGAGGGGGGGGGGGAGGAGGAGAAATACGATAGAGCTAAAAAGAAGGGGACAGAAGAGGCCGTGAATCAAAACAGAGAGGGATAAAGGGGCGGGGAGGCGCAGAGAGCTTAGAGAGGAGGGCGCCGAGAAAGAGAGGAGGAAGTGAAAGTAAAACCAGTCCCTGCATTTTTTTAAGACGCCGTTGGAATACTCGATAACAATGTGTTTTCTCTCTCTCTCTCTCTCTCTCTCTCTCTCTCTCTCTCTCTCTCTCTCTCTCTCTCTCTCTCTCTCTCTCTCTCTCTCTCATGCAAATAATAATAATAATAATAATAATAATAATAATAATAATAACGATAATGATAACTACTATGATAATAACAGTAATGATAATAGTGATAATAGTAATAATGATAATAATAATTATAACAACTAAAACAACAGCAAACCATGAGAAAAACAAAACGAACATCAAAAATAATAAGAATAATGAGAGTATTCGCCATAAAATCAAAAGTAATTATTATACGCATCGACTTATTGCACCGTTTGATGCAATGCCTCGCTCTATCGCGCTCATCACTCTTACATGTTTGGCCTCCACACCACCACCTCTAACGAAGGACACAAACCTCTATAACAAAGACACAAACATTTATAACAAAGACACGTCACGAGGAGCGGGGACGCGGGATTGGCCCGCTGGCGACCTCGGGCCAATCCCGTGGCGGGCGGGCGGGCGTCGCGAGGATCACACGAACGAACGAACGAACGAACGAACGAACGAACGAACGAACGAACGCGTGGAACTGTAATGATAACGGCGACAGGAGCTAGATGGGGGGGGGGCGAGAGGGAGAGGGGGGGGGGCGAGAGGGGGAGAGGGGCGAGAGGGGGAGAGGGGAGAGGGGAGAGGGGAGAGGGGCGAGAGGGGGGAGAGGGGCGAGAGGGGGGAGAGGGGCGAGAGGGGGGAGAGGGGCGAGAGGGGAAGAGGGGCAAGATGGGGGTTGCGGATTGGGATTGGGGTTAGAGAGATGGAAGATGGGTGCGGGGCAAAGGGAAAGAAGGGGGAAAGGGGGGTGGGATGCAGAGAGAGCAAAATGAAGGAGAGGAGACGTAAATGGAGAGATGAGCGAAGAAGAGAAAATGAGAAGGGGAAGAGAGGAGGCTGAAGCGAATGAGAGCGCGCGTCAAGGCAAACTATCCCCCCCTCGCCCCCCCCCCCCTCTCCTGTGAAGTCTGTAAGAACAAGTGTGCCTTGGGATCGCCGGGAACAAAGGCAAAACAAAGACAGATGAACATACACACGATGACTGTAACAACTGTTGTCGAGTAGACTCAATCGTTCATAATTTCCGCAAATACGTGATTTTATAGACCCACAATTTAGCGATCCACATATATATAAATAAATAAGTATATATAGAGATTATATATAATTAAATATATATATTATATTTAATCAAATATATATATTACATTTAATGAAATATATATATTATATTTTATATATATATATATATATATTGCACACATGCGCATGATCATTATCACTTACACAAACACAGATACATGCTCCTTCTCCCCACCATCCCCACCATCTCT
>NC_061846.1:18553573-18586073 GCF_019202785.1 Penaeus chinensis | reverse complement strand
CGTCATTTTTAGGGAATCTTGGTTGTCTTCATCTAAGCTGCCACTCTTTCGGTAACATACAGAACCCGTAACTTTTGAGATTTTCTAGAACCATTTTTATTTCGTATTTGATCGATTTGAATATATCATATTTACAAGAATCTTTCATTTCATTTCATTGTTGTTTTATCGCGCATAGCCTTCGTTTTATGGTAGTTTTATTAGGTTATACGTAAGACTTTCTTTGGGTTTAATGGTGTTTATCAATATTCATTTTACTTTCGCTACAATATCATTATTAAGTTACTCTTACCGATTGTGACATATTTATGCTTTACGTAAACCGGAGCCTTATAACGAGCGCTATTTATTTACGATGGACTTCCCTTAGGCTTAAATTAAACAAGGAAACGCTACCACTTCACGTTTTTCAGTGATCAAAGAAGGGACAAAATATTAAAACAAATTTGTATTGAAACATGGCGAAAACGTCCGTAGAGTAAATGCTAAAAGCTACAATATAATTCATTCGTATTGATACCCTCTCTATACCAGGCAAGATTAGTAACAACAGTACTGGTAATGATAATGAGAATTATAGTAATGATCATAATAATAACAATAACAATAACAGCAACAATAATGATGTTGGTGATAATAACAATAATAATAATGATAATAATAATAATAATATTTATATTAGTAATAATGGTAACAATAATAATAACAATAAAAAATGATGATGATATCAATAATAATAATAATAATAATAATAATATAATGACATTTATAATAACAACAACAATGATAATAATAATAATGATGATATAATAATAATAACTATAATAATAATAATAGTAATAGCAATAGTAATGATAATGATGATGATGATGTAATGATGATAATAATGATAATAATGATTATAATAATGATGGCAGTAATAATGTTGATAATAATAATATTGATAATAATGATAATGATGATAATAATGATAATAGTAATAATAATAACAATTATAATGATAATAATCATAATAATAATAATAATAAATAAAAATAATAATAATAAATAATAAAAATAATAATAATAATCATAATAATAATAGTAAATAATAGTAATAATAATAATAATAACAATGATAATGATAATAATCATAATAATAATAATAATAAATAATAATAATAATCATAATAATAATAGTAAATAATAGTAATAATAATAATAATAATAATGATAATAATAATAATAATAATGATATAATGATAATCATAATGATTATAATAACAACAACAACATATGGAAATGAAAGTCTAACTTGGATAAGCTTACATGTGATTATGAACAATTAAATCATGATTATGACTATATATGTATATGTATATATACATATACATATACATATATATACATATATATATATATATATATACATAAATACACATATATGTGTGCGTGTGTGTGTATGTGTGTGTGTGTGTGTGTGTGTGTGTGTGTATGTGTGTGTGTGTGTGTGTGTGTGTGTGTGTGTGTGTGTTGTGTGTGTGTTCTCGAAAAAAAACGATAAGTCGGTAGTAAAATCTGGAGATGATGGTAACATAAAAAAAAAAAAAAAACGCACATGATTTATATCAATACCGTTAAAAACGCTGGATAAAAATAATACCAACGGAGAATCATGCAGTAAGGAAAGTGGTGTCCCATGACTAAAGACTTTATACTACGCGCGTGCTTTAGTAGAATTTTGAAGCATTTTACAACTTTGATAGAACTTTTTGGCATAAGCTCCCTTTTCAGCATTATCAAACTTGAAAGTGAGTCTAGGTGATGTAGATAAAAAATAATGTTCATATTAGGTATAGTTGTCAGGTATTATATCATTATTATCATTATAATTATTATAATTATTATTATTATTATTATTATTATTATTATAGTTATTATTTTTATCATTGTTGTTGTTGTTGTTGCTGTTATTATCATTATCATCCTTATCATAATCATTATTTATTATTATAATATTATCATTATCACTATTATTATTATTTTTATTATTACTATTATTATCATTATTATTATTATCATTATTATTATCATTATTATTATTACTAATATTATCATCACCATCACCATGTGCAGTCAATGTACGTGCGTATATGTATATATATGTGTATATATATACATATATATAGAGAAAAAGTGAGATATATATATATATATATATATATATATATATATATATATATAGAGAGAGAGAGAGAGAGAGAGAGAGAGAGAGAGAGAGAGAGAGAGAGAGAGAGAGAGAGAGAGAGATTTGTCTTGATAATGAGCATAATCTTTTTTTTTTTTTTTTTTATTCCTATTTCCTGGTCGTTCGTTCACTACTTGAATATAACCCGTTATTCAATCTTTCCAGTAAGCACTTCCACAATGTACTCAGATATGTTCCTAATATATTTCACCACATTATTAAACACCTGTTTGAAAAAATCTTTCTCTTTCTATACAAAACCTTTAGTATCTGTTAGCTTTAAATTCATCATGAGTTTGGTCGTTTTTGAAATTTGCTATTAAGATTATCTAAGATTATTTCAGTGATGTGATCTGGCTGTGTTTGCATAATTTGATGTTACAACTACCTTTTTTAAAATGATTTTGATGATGTGATCCGGCTGTTTTAAGTTTTAAGTTACTCTGTTTACGCAAGGTTAAAGGTGTTTTTCCCCCATGTTAAAGTGTTGTCTTCAAACTGTAGATTTTTAACGTGTAGTTTTTTGTTCCTTATAGCATTTGTTTCACTAAAAGGGGATAACACATACTGCTGAGGATGGTGGTCTTTACATAACATTTTTTAATTTTTTTGTATTTATGATGAACACACATGGCGTTGTTAATATAATCTACAGAAACACATGTTTTTACCGCCAAATATTTTATGGTGAAAAGAGCTATTCCTCTACATATGTCATTATATTATCTTTTCGTTTCACCTCAAAGTCACTGATTTTTATTTTATCATTTATACCGGATAATTATCTCATGGCGGAGATGATTTTAACTTTTTTTTCCGGGATTTGAGAACTGGGAAGGTTTGAAAAAGGAAACTGAATGTTATATTGCAAAAATGCAGATATATGCTTTCGATGTTATAAGAATTGTAGACGTTTGAAATTGAAAAGCTTTCTTTCAAATCTAATTGTATGCACACTCGAAGATTACTGAGTTGTCATTGTAGATAAATTATAGATATGATTGTAGTATGCTACTTGACAGAAGCTAAATAAATTCACGTTGTCTCTGGGGCTGTCATAGTATCTCTACTCCAGTTTATGTTTTGTGAGATAAACTGTCATGAAATCTGTATAATCCTACATGACATGAAATAACTCATAACGTCGTCTTTTTTCCTCTAGAGTAAGCCTTAAGAGTATCTTGTAAAATATGAATGTTAGCACACACGCACGCACACACACACACACACACACACACACACACACACACACACACACACACACACACACACACACATATACATATATATATATAATATATATATATATATATATATATATATATATATATATATAATAAACACTTGTGTCTAGCTTCGGTGAATTCCTCTTCATCATCACGGTTATCCTTCCCTCGCCATCTCGCGGCCCGATCGTGCACTTAGCGGACAGCTGTATCACTGATCCACCCATTCGCTCCGCTTGCCACGTCTTAGCACAGAAGATACGTCGAATACGAACTGGAGATTCATATCACGTGGCTGACTGGTTGTGTCTACCTGGTAGCACTAAGCGTAACGAAGAAGCAGCAAAAGAAAAAAAGAAAAGAAAAGAAAACGGGGAATGAGATAAATGTTATGTGCATTTTGAAGCGCAAAACGTAATAGGAGATAGAACGGATATGGCGAAGACAAGCATGTAGATGCATGTACTATGATATTAAAAAGGTGCTTCATCAGACACATGAGTAATTCCCGTTTTGTTTTCGTTTACGTTATCATTTACGCACAATTTTTCTTTTTTTTTATGTAAAGAAAACGTAAACAGGAAATGAGTCACAGGACATGACTTGCTTCGCACAGATAATGCACAAAACGAGTCACATGGAGAATGAGTCATTTTAGGGGTATCTTTCCTATTATTCTGTTCTTGCTGTGCATCTTGGAACGGCTTGTGGATGTGGGCATTTCTTCCTGATTTTCCAGTATCTCTCTCCCTCTCTCTCACTCCTTCTCTCTCTCTCTCTCTTTCCTCTTCTCTCTCTCCCTCTCTCTCTTTCCTTCTCTCTCTCTCTTTCCTCTTCTCTCTCTCTTTCCTTCTCTCCCTCTCTCTCTTTCCTCCTCTCTCTCTCTCTCTCTCTCTCTCTCTCTCTCTCTCTCTCTCTCTCTCTCTCTCTCTCTCTCTCTCTCTCTCTCTCTCTCTCTCTCTCTCTCTCTCTCTCTTCCTCCCTCCCTCGTCTTACAAATGGAATATAAAAAAAAATTGTGCTGCGTTACTAATATTTTCATATTTGAGAGTAAATCGTGTTAGTTTTAAGTATTACACAGAGGTTCTTAACAGAAAACGTATATATATATATATATATATATATATATATATATATATATATATATATATATATATATATATATATATATATACTCTAGAGGAAGACAATAATAATTCAAATATAAACACCGAAAATATTTCTGTGGTGCAATCTCTGTCCAAACAAAGTCATAGAGTCACAGGCAGGAGAAAAAAAAAGAAAAAAGAAACACGAAAAATAAGGATGATAAGGAAACAATAATAAAACCATAACAATGTTGATAGGTCTAATATTAATAACAATAAAGGTAATGATAATAATGGTAATAACAATAATAATAATAATAATAATAGTAATAAATAATAATAATAATAATAATAATAATAATAATGATAATAACAATAATAAAAATAATAATAATAATAAAAACACCAATACTAATGATAATGACACTGACAACGTTAACATTTATGAATAAAAAGATAAAAAAGATGAAGATAAAAAATATAAATAATGATGATAATGATAGGAAGACAAAGGAAGAGAAGAGAAAAAAATAGAAGAAACAACCATTCCAAGAATAGGAAGTGATAAAGGAAAAAGAAATGAAATATAAATAATAATACATTGGTTTCGTCATTTATAGGCAGAAGCGTCCCACAGAAGCCTATCTGTACGGCGTTCATGATAACTCAAAACTATACATGCAGTCAGCTGTTTACTACTACGTATACACAGACACACACACACACGCAGACGTATAGATAGATATAGATAGATAGACATAGATATAGGTATAGATAGATAGATATAGATATAGACAGAGAGTTAGGCATATAGCTTTAAATAGAGATACAGCTATAGATGTAGATAGGTGTAAGAGACAGAGAGAGAGGGACCTAAGCATTTTAAAATGGACTTCCCAAGTTAAGAGTCCATAAGTAACCAAGAAAGAAACTTATTATTGTGAACAATTTACAACGTTTGGATATATTCAGATCTGATATAAACAACCTTGCTTTGTATTATGCATAATGGAAAGTTAATTCAAGTGTGATTCCTGCCAAAAAATAGTTGTTATATGGCAGCCTCCACAGTTTGAGAACATGTATTTTTGTTCTATAATTTCTAGTTTTGTCTATTATTCTATTGAAAAGGGATAAGCTTGTCGCATCCCATCTCTGATTAAGTACACGTATGTTGTGAATGCTGGTCAATATACGGTTAAATGTTATAGAATTTACTATACGTCCTTTTCCCTTCACATTCTTCTTCGTTCATTTTTATTGTGATTGTGTTTTAGTCATTCACGCAAAATGAAAAATGTGGAAGTGTATTTATGCAACATACATGGTGTATGAATGTAAGTGTATGTAAGCCTGGACACACGCAATTACCAGATAACCAATTATAATGTTAATAGTTCAATGACGAGCACTTTTTGTATCCTATTTTGTAACACTTCCTTGGTTTTCATAATTATTGTAAAAGGGAAAGCATGTGAAGGCGATAGAGTTTATTAGGCACAAAAAGTCAATAAAACGTAAAACAAATATAATCACAGGCTGCGTTGATAAATGGGTGATAGACAATCTTTTCAATTTCATTACGTGGCACACATTTGCCTTTAAACTCGAGACCGCACGAATATATTTTATCATAATAAAGGATTTTACGAGAAATAAACTACAAGCATTTTTGAAATTAATTAAAAGGCTGAGAGACGGTTAAACAGAACAATGCGTTCGAATACAGTTCAATAGACAGCAAGTGATCCTTCGAATAAAGCTCTGACTAAAATATTACTATTTATTTTGTCTTCAATATACATTAAATAAATGATGTAGAATGATAATGAAATATTTGATTTTAGGGGAATTAAAGAGTAACCACTACGTACACAAAAATATATAAAACTTATCCTGACATCTGTTCTTGTACATACAAATATCCATGCTGTTTAGATGAATTGCATAAAGCACCATAGTTTTTTTTATTCCCTGAAAGAGATGATGAGAATTTTACTCCCAAAACGTCGTCTGTTGCAGCTGTGACTCAGAATGTACCAGCGCCACCAATTCTGGAAGTGACGTCATGTCCAGAGTAGCCTTTGTGTTGTCATACTTTTCGTCCCTCCGAGTTACGTACGAGCCGGCGAGTAATCATTTCGTATATATACAGATACGTGTATGTATATATATATATATATATATATATATATATATATATATATATATATATATATATATATATATATATATGTATATATATAAATATAAATAACGACACATATGTCTACATACTATACATTTAAGATAGTAACACTGTGCGCGCGCGCGTGTGTGTGTGTGTGTGTGTGTGTGTGTGTGTGCGTGTGTGTGCATACATACATACACACACACACACACACACACACACACACACACACACATACACACACACACACACATATATATTATATATATATATATATATATACACACAATTGCATTTTTTCCCTATTTGGGGGGGTACAAGTCTCAACATGTGAACATGATAAGCGGAAACAAAGCGAATTTAAACCGATCGCTTTGTTGCGCTTTGAAATGGTCGCACACCTTCTGCACAACCCAAACATCCGAGCAGTTTGAACGGAATCCTGGATGCTGTGTGATGCATTTTATGCTTGTCTCAAATACATTGTCGTATTCATCAATTATCTCCTGTATTTGTACCTTTTCTGTGCAACACATGTTTTGATATGGGGTTTCAGACAACTCATCGATCCCAAAAGTACACGGCATCTAGTGAGATAAAAATGGGCTTTATAATCACTGAAGGGTATTTGTTACCAGGGTATCATACGAACCTAAAAATCCAAGCTTAACCTTTCCTACCTATTCCTTAGACAGGGAGGGGCAACCCTCTCCCCCCCCCCCCTCTCTCTCTCTCTCTCTCTCTCTCTCTCTCTCTCTCTCTCTCTCTCTCTCTCTCTCTCTCTCTCTCTCTCTTCTCCTCATACTCTCTCTCTGTCTCCTCTCTTCTCTCTCTCTCTCTCTCTCTCTCTCTCTCTCTCTCTCTCTCTCTCTCTCTCTCTCTCTCTCTCTCTCTCTCTCTCTCTCTCTCTCTCTCTCTCTCTCTCTCTCTCTCTCTCTCTCTCTCTCTCTCTCTCTCTCTCTCTCTCTCTCTCTCTCTCTTCTCTCTCTCTCTCTCTCTCTCTCTCTCTCTCTCTCTCTCTCTCTCTCTCTCTCTCTCTCTCTTCTCTCTCTCTCTCTCTCTCTCTCTCTCTCTCTCTCTCTCTCTCTCTCTCTCTCTCTCTCTCTCTCTCTCTCTCTCTCTCTCTCTCTCTCTCTCTCTCTCTCTCTCTCTCTCTCTCTCTCTCTATCTATCTATCTATCTCTCTCTCTCTCTCTCTCAGCTCGTTGCCCTCGTAAAAGGGAAAGTGCCAGAGAGGGTATGCATCTCTAAATCGGGGTATAGGAGGGTAGCACGCAATTGCCCAGATGATACAGACACTGATGCAGAGAATTGATGTAATTGAAAAAAAAAAAAAAAACACAAGTTACTGACAGAGAAACCGAAGAACAGAAAGTAGGAGAGGAAGCTGCAAAAGAAACTCCCCCCAAAACACAGAAATGGAAAATAAAAATATTAATGGTCCTGCAAAAGAACAAAGTACAGATTGTAGGATAGCAACTAGGGGAAGAGAAAGAAAAATAACTGAAGTACAAAGACCAAGAGAAAGAAAACCTCTTGAAGAGATGGGAACTTGTACAAGACCAGTGGGCAATCATTCAAAAAATGTTAGAAAAATATAAGGACACGATAAAGGCCTGATGGAGCCTCATAATATTAGTATATTATTGTGAAATAGTTTATTTAACATAGTTACAGACGTCCACTGCTTCGTATTGAAAAACGATATTGACGACGTAGTTTGTCTCTAGGAAACCAGGGACACGAAAGGTAATGCTTTCCAACTTAGTGGTTATAGAGTAGACCATCTTCATTCCGGTGACCGAAGACGGCGAGTGTCAACTTATGTCGAAAGTTCAATACCCTCTGAACTAACAGAGGTGCCAGTGCACAACTAACGGCATATAAAATGTATGTGTGAAGCTTCATTTACAACAAGGTAAATATATATTGTCAACTTATACATCTCTGGAGGATGCAATGATCTCAGGTATTTACCAGAGTGCAATTACTCTAATTCTGCTCTAATAGTGGGTGACTTGAACGCTAGACACCTGCAGGGGCAATATCAATGATAACAGTAACAGGTTTTACTATAATAATACCTCTTCCGTAATCATCTGGAGGATACAGATACTGATAAACTATCTTGTAACTAATACGGTTATATGAAATGGAAAGGAACGTCTGATGGCCTAATTCATTGTTTATCAAACAAAGCAAAAAAGTGTACAATTTTTGTTGATCTACAGGGAGACTTTCATAAAGTCAACGGAGAAGTGCTGTATGAATGACAAGGTTAGGTGTCACGGGAAAGTTGCTGAAGTCTGACTGTCTGTCTGAAAAAAGAGCTAGTGTACGTTTCAGAGCAAACAAACGTGAGACTTGAGTTAAATAACAAACAGGTGGAGAAGGTTTTGACATATAAATATCTGTGTGTACATTGGCTTTACTGCCTCGAGTAAAGATGGTCAGGTGAATCATATACTGACCCAGTGTAAGGCGCGGCTGCGGCTGCTCAGAGCACTCGGGTGTCAAAGGAATACTAGAATAAATATAATGAGAGCAGAGACAGGATTGCAAAGCATTGTGCAGAGAGTGAGCGAGATCTGTATAATCGCGGCCAGTTAGTAAGAGGAGTCAGTGGAAATAAATTAGTGAGATATGGTCAGCGGTTTTAACAAAAAGGTAATATGAAGGAACTCAGAAATAGAATTCGGTATTTTGGACTGAAGAGATTTTCCCCAGACATCTCCTAAAGTGCCGCCATGGGAGTATCACGATATTAACATTAATGTAGACCCTCTCTCTATGAGTAAATCCATGTATGAACCAGGTCAACCTAATCTAACGCACGGCCATAAAATAAATAGTCCAAGACGACTTGATATTGCTCATGTTTACTATGACGAGTTAGTACTGGAGGATGGCAGAGCTAGGTGTGGAGTCATCGGACAGTTCACTGAGGGTGGAGTGGTCACTGCAAGCACTGGGATAAGACATATCTTCAACACAAGCTGAATTATGGTCAATACTGTCAGCAATTAGACTGAGATAATGAATAAAGATACTTCCTTGTGGACAGCAGGGGAGCACTGGACTCGCTTAATAGCAAGAACCCTGTGTTTGGCCACAGAGTTGACGAGTGTCGTTTGATAGCTCATAGGTTGCGAGGTCAGGGTCGTGTAATTACATTTGTCTGGATCCCTTCGTATGCAGGCGTCACCTTTAATGAAGCTGTTGATGAGGCTGCGAAGGGGGCGACCAGAAGCATGAGGTGGACATTAAGTGTATGTGGTTCTTAAACAGGCAGGGGGTAATATCAAGAGGATGCAGTTAAGCTATGACGAGGCCAGGGAGGGCGAGGCGATTGAGACGAGCGACACTTTGAGACACTGCATGTATTTAGGGATGAACACACACTTTACTTATGAGAGGGGCAAGAGTAAATAGAAGGGAAGTGAGCAAGAAAAAGAATGCAAGGTGTGTAGAGCACATACCTTTATACACTATATATTATGGTATCCTATGCTTCAAACATTGAAATGCAGAGATAACAGGTCTACCTGAACAGGCTGTATGGATGATTAGGTCAGGTATTTGAGATTTTAAAGAGGTAAAGGCATTTTGCACCAATAACATAATCATACCTGCCGAATATGCACAGGTAGGCTGTTATACCTTCTATAATTTCTTGAGTAGGTTTCTACTTAGTTGAGGAAGGTTGTCGCGTGTCATGCATTATTTTTCTGAGATACAAACATTTCACTCAACAATCTATTAACCTCATCTTCGGGATTATAATTATAAATTGCACGCATATTATATATTATGCGCGATATATGTGATTATGTGAGCCTAGGAGGGACTTATCAAAAAGGAGGTGGAAAAGTATCGTGTTATATTTACATATATACTGAAATGCAGTACTGTATTTATTCTAAGTTGTTAAAAACCCAAATTGTGTATGTGAAATGTGAGCCCACACAGGGACTTATTAAGACGGTGGTGAGGATAATCTAAGTTAACTCATCATTTTAAGATGTAAACGTTTGTCTCAATAAACTTGTCCAAGAAAAAGAAAAAAAAAATATCTCTCTTTCATTCTCATTATCTCTATATCTCTATCGTCTCTTTCTCTCTCCCTTTCTCCTCTCTCCCTCCCCCCCTCTCTCTCTCTCTCTCTCTCTCTCTCTCTCTCTCTCTCTCTCTCTCTCTCTCTCTCTCTCTCTCTCTCTCTCTCTCTCTCTCTCTCTCTCTTTCTCTCTCTCTCTCTCTCTCTCTCTCTCTCTCTCTCTCTCTCTCTCTCTCTCTCTCTCTCTCTCTCTCTCTCTCTCTCTTTCTCTCTCTTTCTCTCTCTCCTCTTTCTCGCCCCCTCTCTTTATCCCCCCCCCCTCTCTCTCTCTCTCTCTCTCTCTCTCTCTCTCTCTCTCTCTCTCTCTCTCTCTCTCTCTCTCTCTCTCTCTCTCTCTCTCTCTTTCTCTCTCTCTCTCTCTCTCTCTCTCTCTCTCTCTCTCTCTCTCTCTCTCTCTCTCTCTCTCTCTCTCTTTCTCTCTCTCCTCTTTCTCGCCCCCTCTCTTTATCCCCCCCCCTCTCTCTCTCTCTCTCTCTCTCTCTCTCTCTCTCTCTCTCTCTCTCTCTCTCTCTCTCTCTCTCTCTCTCTCTCTCTCTCTCTCTCTCTCTCTCTCTCTCTCTCTCTCTCACTTCCGTTTCTCCAAAGGAAGGTTATTCCAAAGGAAGGGTATTCTCTGCACAGCACTCCTGAGAAAGAGCGTCATGACAAATTTTAGACGTGTTGAGTTGATAAAACATCTGTAGTGTAATTTTGGTTTACCAGTGGCTTACCTATTACGACCGAGACATCCTATAGAGAGCTGAAGCAAATGGGACACAGCTGAATTTGCAAGAGGAGAAGGGGCTAAGTGTGTTTAACTATTAGGGCAAAGGAAGTGTATGATAAAACCTTGAGCAAAAAGAAGAATGGTTCTCAGTCCGGTTTTAAACATAGTTGGCGGGAATGACGGAAACTGATTCTTTCCTTCCAGAAGTTATCTCTCTCTCTCTCTCTTTTATCTTAGGTATTACGTGCTGCCTGGTCTTATTTGTTTAATTCATATTTTTGGCTTTGAAAGGTTCCTTCGTGAATAGAATAACCCATATGAATATTTTAAAAATGTCATATGGTGATTTTCATTCCCTTTACTATTTTATGATAGGACCTTGGGCAAAGAGAAGAATGGATCTCAATGTATTTTTAAACATAGTTGACGGGAATAACGGAAATTAATGTTTTGCTTTCCGGAGTCTCTCTCTCTCTCTCTCTCTCTCTCTCTCTCTCTCTCTCTCTCTCTCTCTCTCTCTCTCTCTCTCTCTCTCTCTCTCTCTCTCTCTCTCTCTCTCTCTCTCTCTCTCTCTCTCTCTCTCTCTCTCTCTCTCTCTCTCTCCCCCCCCCTGAGCGCTTGACTTCGAAGAGCCCGTTATGGTTTATTGTCCCGTTTTCTATAAGCCTCGAAGTGCGGGGAGACTTAGTCGGGCTTAGAGGTTAGAGGAACAAACGTTTTATGAAGTCTCCTTGGAAAAAGTGGGTTTCTACAGAAGTTCTAGACAAGGTTTCTCGTAGTTACTCATGGGGAACTGCAAGAAATTCGGGGGAAAATCTTGAGTCAGGCTTTTTAAGAAACCTTCAACTGTTCACAGAGAACTTTTAGAAATTCAGGGGAAGCTGTTCTATTCTCACAATTTAAAAGATAGATCATATTTCACAAGTGTATTTAACAGATGGAAATTACTTCAAGAATGCATATGTAGCTATCTGCTATTTTTATAATTTGTTTTATGCAGGGTGTTATTCTGTGTATAATAGATTCTTCAAATGACTCTTTCAAGATTGTTAGAAAGTATAAAGAAGACAGAATCTCCATAAAGAAAAAATGCTGAATACTGACACAGAAACTTTCACGAGACAAATTACCACAATCATCAAGGAAGGACAATATCAACACACGGCAAATAACTATATTTCCTCATTTATTTAATCTCTACAGATCATATAAGACACAAAATCAATAAAATGTACAATCGTATAAACAATTTCTCCAACGCGAGGACCACACCCTCTTGGTTTATTTACATGGCTTCCTCGGCATTCCTCTTCGGCCCTGGCTTGCATTCCGGGTGTTTCTCGGTGTAGAAGCTCCGCAGTTCCCCGTATTCCACCCTCATGTCTACCATCACCTATGCAAAATAGAGGAGGGGGGGAGGTTAGTATTTCAAGACTTACTGCATCTTTTTGTTGTTGTTGTTGTTGCTATTGTTGTTGTTGTTGTTGCTATTATTGTTGTTGTTGTTGCTTTTATTGTTGTTGTTGTTGCTGTTGTTGTTGTTGTTATTATTGTTGTTGTTGTTGTTGTTTTGTTGTTGTTTTGTTGGAATGGGCCTCTTTAAATTTGTCCTCTTTAGTGTCACATTCAAAATATTAGCATTATTACCATCAACTTGAGTGGTGAGGGAGGTGGTAGTAGTGGTGGTTGAGGAAGAGGAAGAGGAAGAGGAAGAGGAAGTGGAGGAAGAGGAAGTGGAGGAAGAGGAAGTGGAGGAAGAGGAAGTGGAGGAAGATGAAGAGGTGGAGGAAGAGGAAGAGGAAGTGGAGGAAGAGGAAGTGGAGGAAGAGGAAGTGGAGGAAGAGGAGGAGGAAGTAGAGGAGAAGGAGGAGGAAGTAGAGGAGAAGGAGGAGGAAGTAGAGGAGAAGGAGGAGGAAGTAGAGGAGAAGGAGGAGGAAGTAGAGGAGAAAGAGGAG
Organism: Penaeus chinensis; assembly: GCF_019202785.1. Lineage (NCBI taxonomy): Eukaryota > Metazoa > Arthropoda > Malacostraca > Decapoda > Penaeidae > Penaeus > Penaeus chinensis. The sequence goes on along the minus strand of NC_061846.1, from coordinate 18,572,587 downwards.
GAAGTAGAGGAGAAAGAGGAGGAAGTAGAGGAGAAGGAGGAGGACGTAGAGGAGAAGGAGGAGGAAGTAGAGGAGAAGGAGGAGGAAGTAGAGGAGAAGGAGGAGGAGGAGGTGGAGGAGAAAGTGAAGGAGGAGGAGGAGGAGGAGGAGGAGGAGGAGGAGGAGGAGGAGGAGGAGGAGGAGGAGGAGGAGGAGGAGGAGGAAGAGGAGGAAGAGGAAGTGGAGGAAGAGGAAGAGGAAGTGGAGGAAGAGGAAGAGGAAGTGGAGGAAGAGGAAGAAGTGGAGGAAGAGGAGGAGAAAGTGGAGAAGGAGGAGGAAGTCGAGGAGAAGGAGGAGGAAGTAGAGGAGATGGAGGAGGAAGTAGAGGAGAAGGAGGAGGAAGTAGAGGAGAAGGAGGAGGAAGTAGAGGAGAAGGAGGAGGAAGTAGAGGAGAAGGAGGAGGAAGTAGAGGAGAAGGAGGAGGAAGTAGAGGAGAAGGAGGAGGAAGTAGAGGAGAAGGAGGAGGAAGTAGAGGAGAAGGAGGAGGAGGAGGTGGAGAAGAAAGTGAAGGAGGAGGTGGAGGAGAAAGTGAAGGAGGAGGAGGAGGAGGAGGAGGAGGAGGAGGAGGAGGAGGAGGAGGAGGAGGAGGAGGAAGAGGAAGAGGAAGTGGAGGAAGAGGAAGAGGAAGTGGAGGAAGAGGAGGAGAAAGTGGAGAAGGAGGAGGAAGTCGAGGAGAAGGAGAAGGAGAAGGAGAAGGAGAAGGAGGAAGAGGAGGAGGAGGAGGAAAAGGAAGAGGAAGAGGAAGAAGAAGAAGAGGAGGTGGAGGAAGAGGTGGAGGAAGAGGAAGAGGTGGAGGAGGAGAAAGAAAAGGGAGAGGAGGAGGTGAAGGAGGAGAGAGAACAGGAGTGGAGAAAGAAGAGGAAGAGGAAGAGGAAAAGAAAAGAAAAGAAAAGAAAAGAAAAGAAAAGAAAAAGAAGGAGGAAGATGCAGAGGAGGTGACACAGATAAGAAAAAGAAAAGAAACAATAAATATTTACATAACAAAAACAACAAAAATAATTATAATTATTATAATAGTGACAGTAATAACATTATTAATAAAAATAATGACAATAATAACCACAATAACAATAAGAATAAAAATATCATTATAACACTAATAATAATAATAATACAATACTGATAATAGTAATATTGATATAATGAAGGTGATAATAATAACAAATGATAATAGTAATAATAAAATACCAATACCAACAGTAACAGTAATAGTACTACTAGTATTAGTACTACTACTATTACTACTACTACTACTACTACTACTACTATTATTACTACTAATAATAATAATAACAATAATAATATTAAAGACAACAATGTTATTAGCATCAACTAAACTAATGATAATAATAAAACAATAATCTACAACAATAATGATAATAGTAATATTGATATAATGATGGTGATAATAACAAAAAATTATAACAATAATAACAAAATAGCAACAGCTGCAATACCACCACCCACAACAACAATAATAATAACAATATTAATACCCTCAATAAAATCAATATTAACAATAACAGTCATAAATAACAATATTAACAACCAAAAAATAATAATCATAATAATAATAATAATAATAATAATAATAATAATAATAATAAAAATAAAAACACTACTAATAAAAAAGTGCGTAAACGTCAAAACTTGGAAAATCCCACACACCTTATCATGGTTGCGGCGCTTCAGGTACTTCTTCAGGAAGGTGTTGTAGCTTGGCAAACTCTGATAACCAGGGGGGTACTTCTTTCTCTGCAGTTCCACCTTGCCGTCCATTGTGTACTGTAAACAGCCAAATTTTCTCATGATTATTATTAATGATATTATTATTATTATTATTATTATTATCATTATTATTCTCATTATTATTATGATCATTATTCTCATTATCATTATCATTATCATTATTATTATTATTATCATTAATTATTATTCTCATTTTTAGTTATATCAAACTGCCAGCATCACAAGATATTTCAAAAGGAAACCTGAATAACACTAATAATAATAATAAAACAATACTATCTAGATAGTAGGAAAAGTCAGGTGAGGCAGGAAAATAAAAATGGAGAAAAATAAAGTGTTTTGCAAAAATGCTATTAGGAGATGGGAGAGGGAGTGGCAGAGTGAGAGGGAGAAGAAAAGGAGGAAGAGGAAACAGAAAAAGAGAGAGGGGGGAGGGAGGGAGGGAGGGAGGGAGGAGGAGAAGAAAAGGGAGGGAGGGAGGGAGAGGGAGAGAGGGAGAGAGGGAGAGGGTGAGGGAGGAGCAAACATTTACAAAGACATACAGACAAATAAACAGACTCAGTGGGAACAACAGTATTCTTCCCAATCCCCACAGCACTAACCAGGCCGAAGTCAAGCTCCTCGTCCTTGGGAATTTCTTCCAGGTTGCGCACCTTGCCGCCCTGGGGGGAAGCCACAACCCGGGGGAATTCCAAGTTCTCTTTACGAAATTCCACAAGATGCAGCTGCTTGGCCTCACTGAGATCCTGGTGAGTTTTCTGGAATGACAAAAAATGTAAAAAAAAAAAATTATATGTGTTGAATAAAACTTTACTAACAACAAGGAAGTTTATCCTTGAGAACTTTTTATCTTGACAATTTTTCTTCAAAAGACCTAAAAATCATGAGCTATGGGATGGTTATGACCCTTAAGTACTCTGTAATCCAACCTTTCTCTCACAAAGATGGTCAAGCACTCAGTCATGCAAACTGTCTCTCATAAACATATTCAAGCACCTGCCCTTCACAGCAACCCTATGACTGTACCTGATTGATGAGTCCGAGAAAGAAGGCCTTTGTGAGGTTCTGGATGTTGGTGGAGCCTTCCACCTTGACGTAGATGTCCTTGATGCCAATCACCTCACAGATGGTACGGATGGCACGGTGGCAGACCAGACCATAGCCCTCAGGTTTCTTCTTGACAAAGAGCTTTGTGTATCCAAACTGGCTAAAGAAGTCATGGAAAACTGGAAAGGTGAAAAGCCAGGAGATAAGTACACTCCTTCAGAGAATAATAATAATAAATCAACCTAACCCTGTGATAAAAGATAACTAGTCCAATTATCACCCTGTATATTAAAAAAATAGGAAATAACAGAAAAAAAATGAAAGAAAATTAATTTAAACAAAAATTGCAGCACCAACCTGTATGGTCGTTGTATCGTTCAACGTAGATCAGTTTCTGTCCTGCCCGGTTCTTTGCCTTCCTCATAGTGTCCGGCATGGTGTTGGCTTTGGCTAGAGCAAATCCTCCCAGGCCATTCCCATTGCCAGTGACAACAAACATACTCATGCGTCTTTTCCTCCCAAAGATGCCGCTCATGTGGGTCACTGTCTTAAGTTCTAGTACCTTGGTATCAAACCCTTCAAAGTTGTCTGCAAATAAAGTGTATACCCTTGTTAACAGAAGTTTCAAAGGCTTAAAAATCTTTTACAAAATCCTTTCTGCACTACAACTAAACACTCAGTTTATGCTATTTACCTGAGGAATTATGATTATATTTAGAATGTAAATTATAACAATGCACAAAGGAGGAGGGACAATTTACTAACAGAAGCTAAACAAAATATATCAAACAAAGAACAAAAAAGAAAAAGCTTAAACTTAAAAGCAAAGGAATGTCTAATAGGTTTGTCTGCTGGTCGGATTCTTTTTGCAAAGGAGATATTCATGTTACCTTCCCCAATAGGGTTGGGGGGGCCAATGCTCCTCCCTGGCATCTTGTTGCCGGACCAGCCTCTCTCCAGGGGATCAAGGCGCAGAGGACGGAACACACCCATGGTGTCTCTCATTTTGATAAGCTTTGCCTCTCTCTCAGTATCTTTTGGGAGCTTCTGCTGCTGTATCAACTCCTTCCCTCGCAGAATGGGGGCATTTAGTCCAGGCCAAACAATGTTCTCACGTCCTGATTTAAAGAAGATTGTGAGTTTCACCATAGCATGTGATTTAGGCACTAGTAGCATATCTATAAATAGCTTCCTTTATAGCTTCACTAATGCACAAAGATGTAAATTAAAATACATAATTTACCAATAAATTCCAAATAAGTACATCACTGACAATATAAATATATTCAAATTTTCCACCATCTTCATAACTAAAAAGAAAACAAAATGGTGAGAGAGAAAAATGTAGAGCCTTACCAACACCAATCATCTGTCCTCGGTTGAGATTTTTTGCCATTTTCTTGCCAACACCTTTGCCACGTCCACGCTTCTTGCCGGCATTGCTCACACTCGTCACACCCTTCCAGAGCTGATCAGCAGGCACTGAAACAATTTGACTGCATAAAACAACAATAAAACACAAAATGGTGAGAAAGACACCAATCCTGAAATCAATGGAAAGTTTTAAAAGGGTAAGGATCTGAATGTCTAACAGCTGAACTCTTACATTTGTTGAAGAAGCTTGTTGACCTGACTGGCTGCACCTGAGGGAGCTGTGGTTGATTCAGCCTCTGCTTAACGTTGTTTATTTTTGTTGTGAGAGGAACTGCTGCAATGCTTGGTCTGGTGAAGGGGACTGCTGTTGCATACTGTCTCACAATACCTGAAGAAGATCAGATCTCAATAAGTACCAAAACCATATTAATACCTGTAATAAAACCAAGCAGTAAATATATCTGAGTATAGTGTGTACTTGAGTTGATAATGGTAGTGTTATGTTAACTACTATTATGATTTTCATAAGCACTTGTCTAATAATTCATTCAACAAAAACAAACAAACTTTAAAGTATCTCCATCACAAAGGTTTGCCATGTGAAATAATACTTGCTACTCGAACCACAAACATTTTCAAATAATTTCCTATTTCATGAATAGGTAAAACCATGATTTGCATTATTTCTGTATACACACAAATCTTTTAAAAAGTGATTTTCATTGCCTTTCCTGCTTACAACCTATTAAGCACCCAAAAAAATGGAAATATGAAAATTTCAGAACAGGTCATAGGTTTTTATAAAAAAAAAAAAAAAAAGATAATCAGATAGATGTAAATATGTATGTCCATCAAAGACCACAGCATATTTAAATGGATTTGGATAGAATACAGCCAATACTGTTACTAGAAAAAGTCACTGTATCTATCTACCAAGAGTCATATGATACAAGGTAAACTTTGCTTGTAATGGAAAGAATAAGAAAGTTGTTCAACATGTAATACTTTAATATACACTTATATAGCCCTAATGACCACAATATGATGGGGAAAATCTAGTGGCAATCATAAAGAGAGGGAATAAACTATACTCAATGATACATGTAATAATCTGTACAGACAAGAAATGCCTTGAGAAAGAAATAAAATATGTTGCTACAGAGTGAGTCCACAGGGATAAGTAGGGAAATATGCCAATTGGTTAGGGGTCTGGAGGCAAAGCCCCTGGATTAGGAAGAAATTTACTTTGTATGGCAACATTTGATTCCCAGAAGTGCCCCCAAGGTTGTTGGCTGAAGTAATAGGGGCAAAAAATTATAACTGCCAAATTTTTGTTTTAGTTTCCATCCAACCTTACAATTATTATTTCTTGTTTCAATTATTCACAATGTAAGCGTGATCTGTTGCTGATTTCTAACATAAATAATATAAGTGAATGTACTGGTAACTGTTTATAAAATGACTACACCCCTCTGAGACTAAGTCCCTACAACTAAAGCCACTCCTTAGAATCCACAAACATCACTATATGAACTAAAAACCTTCCTATAGTGTATGGAATGGATGATTATTGGTTAATGGTTAAAATGCAAAATAAAAGTGGTAGGCATGATTAGACACTTTTTGGGAGTTTCAGAGGTGGAGTTCGATGAGGAGGTCTGAGAAACAAAGACTATTATGAGGGAAAGAAGAGGGGACAGATGTTTGAGGGGCAGAGGGAGAGGTTATGCAGAGGTTGGGGAGGAACGTTGAGCTTGGTGAGCAAAGAGGAAATTTTTTATTTACTGAAAATGTTCTGCTGCATCAACATCTCAGGTTATTAGCAGCATATTCAAAATACAGTTATAGCGTGAGGCTGGAGGGCAAAACTAAGGTGGCAGGTAGAGATGATTCTTTACAGTATGGAAGTATTCGAGTGGACTTAGGCTGTGGGCGGCACTTTCTGCAATCCATTTCTTTTATTTATGGCATATCCATTTGTGTCACCAGATTATTTATTGAACAAACAACTACAACTATTAATCCTCTACAAAAATATCATCTTCAATTTGCCCTACCTTAGTGTAAATACTGTAAAGATTAACCCAGGCAAAGTTTAGCTAGTACAACTGTCCGAATAAGATCACAGTCTCCCTAAAATAATTGAGTTGGGATTTTATCTGGTAACACTATAATGCTTTCAAATATAACACCATAAACTTTGTTATTAAAGAAACAATGTTAAAAAAGATCTAAGCAAATTTATTAGACTATATATTGACCAAACCTGTATATTATTTGTAATTTATCCTGCCATTCCCCTGATACCATGAATACCCTCCCCGGAGCCGACATTGTGGGTATGGCCAGGCTTCCGCAGCGTAACTTATATTTAAATATCTGTGAAGTGAGAGGAATCTACTATGACCATTGCTACCATCTACGTTATAACATCATAGGCGTCAACCTTACATTACGATGGAATTTAAAATCTAAATTAAAGACAATAACAAATACAGAAACATCAATACGTGAATCGCCGTACAGATTCGCCTTAACCACGAACCCTTATGGCAAAACACTAAAATATTTCCTTAACAAACTGACGCCAATAAACTCTCCCTCCAAATAAACCATACCGTGACTCAATGGGGGCTGAGAAACGGACAATAAATTAAAACTTTTCGCGAGTAAACCGAGCCGAGTGGAGCCGGCCATGGTTTGTGTTGATGGTCGCTTACGACAACAACATTCCGTCGCTTACAGTACCAAACTTACAGTACCTTACATACACTTATATTACTTACATTACTTACATTACTTACATTGATTACATTACTTACATTGCTTACATTACTTACATTGCTTACATTACTTACATTGCTTACATTACTTACATTGCTTACATTACTTACAAAGACTTACATTACTTACATATACTTATGTTATTTCCATATACTTACATTGCCTACTTACATATACTTACATTACCTACTTACATCACCTAACATTACTAACATTACTTTACATATTCTTTCAATACCTTATATATTCTTACATATACTTACATCACCTTATACTTACATTACCTACAGTACCTTACATATACTTTCATTACTCACATAACCTTACATACACTTACATTACCTTTTATTACTTACATCACTAAACCAAATGGCTACAAATCTACAATATTGTTGATTGTTATCGATTCCTTCCCACTTCTTTTCTCTTCATAAAAAACATCGTTATTAATTTCTTCCCTATTCCTGCATGTTCCTATAACTTCTTTCTCCTCCAGTCTTTCATAAAAAAAAAAAAAAAAAAAAAAAATGCTATTAATTTCTTCCCTATTCTTGCGTGCTCTTATAATTTCTTTCTCCAGAAGACATTTATAAGAAACATTGTTTTTTTATTTCTTCTCAATTATAACATATTATAATTTATTTCTCCCTTAGTCTTTCACTTTTTATCACTTTTATATTGTGTTATTATCATTTCCTTTTCTTTCAGTATTTTAGTCTTCTTATCTCTTTCCCTTTACCCCCCCCCCCCCTTATACCATATTAACATCATTGGTTTCTCTTCGAAGTCACAAAGTATATAAAAAATAAATACGGCCCAGAAAAAATATTTATTCAGTATTCAACAGTGACAATAATAATAACAACAATATTCATGATAATAATATCAGTAATACCAATAATAATGTTGTTTCTTCTTAAATCTTTCATAAAAAAGGGGAAATATCTACTTTTTTGACATATTAAAAGCCTACACCAAAAAAAGGCACAGCTAATACAAAAGGGATCTATAGTTACAGTGATAACATAAAGAAAAAAAAGAACGCAGTCCACAAAAAATATTAAGTTATAATAATGACAATATTGATGAAAATACTATTTATGAGAATCACGATGATAATGACGATTCTGATGATGAGAATAATAATGATAACAGCAATAATTATATATATAAAACTATAATAATGATAATAATAAATAAATAATAATAGTAATAAAAAGAAAAATAGTGCTAATGGTTAAAAGAAAACAAATGTGTTTGACATCTAAGGTCATCTAGTACTATAGGACGGTATAGCAAAGGATTTAGTAGTTAGTTGCTATACGCACTAACTACTATACGTTAACAATCTAGAGTAATATTGGAAAGGTTAAAGATGGGCAGAGGAGTTGATGAGTTGATGAGTGAATGGGTTAAGGTAGGATTAGGTAAGGGGGATGAGATCAAGGATATGTATGCGTCTGAGAAAAAGAGGACGGGCTGTCAAAGCTGAAAGTGTGAGATTCTGTTGGGATGGGAGGTCGGTGAAGGGAGGATAGGTGGGGGAAAGAATAGGTATGGGCTGCAGCAAAGCGTGGACAGGACAAAAAAAAAAAAAAAATGTGTGGAACTGAAAGAGGGACATTACATAGGGAACAATAGGGGCGGATCAGAACATGACATCAGATAGGAGTGTGTTAGGACGGGTGTGGCAAATGCGTAAGCGGGCGAGAGCCGTCTCCCAACGTCTGTTCCAGTGAAATGAAGCTGACCAGGAGGAGATCGATAGTTCTACAGAATGTAATTTATTTATGCGAAGACTTGACCAGAAAGACTGCTGCCGGGTATAAAGGAAGTTCTTAAAGTAGGGCTAATAATCCGCGACTGGAATACGTGAGAAACGTGGTTGTGATGTGGACATAGCGGCGGAGTGTGCTGGAGTATCTGCCTGTTCACTGCAGGGGATTCCAACATGGCTAGGCCCTCAGCAAAATCTGATAGATATATGGCGTGTGGCCAGGTAGAACAACCAGTTCTGAATCTTACAGACAAGGGGATTGGTCGTGTGCATAGACTTTAAGAGAGATAATGAGTTAGGGGAATTAGTAAAGAAGGGAGCGAGTATATGTGTTTTAAGGCAAAAAGGAGTGCATACAGATCTGTGTGAGGACACTGGATATAGGAGGGATGGGGTATTTGAAAGTGCAAGTTGGGAAGGTTACTTCGAAACTAGCAACGGAGGTGGATTTAAAGCCATGAATGTAAACATGAATACTGGAAGAATGAGTGGAGACATGGTCAAGGAAATAGATGAGAAATACAGAAGGGGGGATATCTGATCTTGATGGGTCAGGGAAAACAGAGGAGCAAATACGGGGTTAAGGTATAAGCAATGGAGGAACGAAACGGACAGAAAACGGAAGAGTTCGGAGTTTGGGAAAAGAGGAATGGGAGAGGAGGGTATCCATGCGAATGGAGAAAAGAATAGGTAAATGTGAAGACGAGGCAAAGATTTGTAGCAGGGATCGTAAGATATTTAGTTTGGTGAGAGAAAGTCGGTGGAAACGAGCATAGCATCAGAGAGAGAGAAGGGTACGGCGTCGAGAGAGAGATGGCATGCCTGACTCAGTGTACAGGCTCTCAACTGGAGAGAAGCGGAAGGCGCCAAGGGTTAAGCGAAGACCGCAGTGGTGGATTGTATCAAGATGAGCAAGGAGGGAGGTTGAAGCAGAGGAGTAGATGTAGCATCCATAATCAAGAGTGGAGAGGATCAAAGTACCATGAAGATAGAGGAGAGTTTTGCGATCTGAGCCTCAGGATATATGGGACAGAGTGTAAGATTCGGAGGTGGCAGCGACCTTTTTCTTTAATGTAAAAGATATGGTCTTGCCAGGACAATCTGGAGTCAAAAATAATGCCAAGGAATCTGCCAGAAGAACAGTATTCGAGATGGAGCGCTATATAAGAAGAGTAGAGGTTGGGGACCTACACGTGCAGACTGAAGGAATTGGCGGAGAGTTGGCATGGATGTACCAGAGATGAAGATGGTTAAATCATCAGCATATAGTGATGACCGGGCTCCTGGTGATAGACCGGATACAATTCCATTAACAGTAAGAAGGAATAAGTGGTGCTGAGCATAATGCCTTGCGAGACGCCTTCGAACCGAGGAAAGGATGGTGGTGTGGAAGAGACAATTTTGACCTGGAAAGCGTATTTGGAGAGGAAAAACTTTATAAAGACACCCATAGTTTCCGCGTATGCCTAGGTAGGACAATGTTTTGGGAGAATGTAGTACCGCCTTGTGGTATCATATTTTTTTCTAGTTCAAAGAATATGGCTAATACTGAGTAATGGCAATGAGCAAGGGGGTCAGCTGTACTCCGGGCACGGCGGAAACCAAACATAGAAGGAGAGAGGAGATTATGAGATTCAAGATACCACATTAAGCGGAAGTTAACCATTCGCTCCAGTAATTTGCACAAGCAGCTAGTTAGAGCGATGGGGCGGTAATCTTGAGGGAGGGTTTCCGATCTGAAGGGGAGAATAAGAACTCGCCAATGAGAAGGAAAATTTCCTGTCGTCCATATGTGGTTGAAAATAGTTAATGGGAAGGAGAGAGAGGAAGATGGAAGGTGTCGGAGCATACGGTAGTGAATACTGTCAGGGTCTTCGTAGGTATTGCGGCACGACTCTAAGGCAGCGTTGAGTTCAGAGAAAGAAAAAGGAGCATTATAGGACTCAGCAGATGTGATGATGGGATTCACGCGTGTATCCAGGAGGGAGTGGAAGGGATAGCGAGGATGGAGGGAGGGTTAACGTAGGTGGAGCTGGAGGGGGGGGGGGGTGCAGGGAGGAGTTGTGGCATTGGAGGGTTTCGGTGTTAATTCGGGACTCGTGCATATCATCAAGAGTTTCTGTAATGGAATTGGTTGGGGAGTTTTGAGAGACGAGGCAAAGGTAGGTAGAGGTCAGATTGGGACGTTTAGTCTGTCTGTGCAAAAAAGAAAAATTGACTGAGGGAGGTAGGAGGTAGAAGTGGGGAAGTAAGATGGAGGAGGGATAGGTATAGGGGAAGGTGTAGGAGCATCTTGGGAGGGAGGGGGAGGGGGAGGGGCAGAGCGAGCGACATTACTGGAATAGGGAGTGAGAGAGAAACCTCGTCGACGTGCTTCCTGTCTGGCTTCACGCAGAGGGAGATCAAGTCTGAATCTGCGAGTTGCCACATCAGACTCAAACTTGTAGGTGGGGCAGCCTGTGCGTGATTGTGCAGAGCAGTTTGATCGGTTATGACCAGGTTGGGCACAGAGAGGTTAATTGGCTGTGGAACGGCAGTGTTTGTCCTAAACGCCAACAATTTTGGCACTGATGGGGAGGTTGATATAGTCGGACAGGGAGGGATTCTCCACCAACGTAAACATTAAAGGGGAGGTCATGTCTACTTAAAGTAAAGGTGGGTTTTTACGATGGCCTCTAGGAGGAAGCACTGCATTGATATCAGGCGAGTGAGGCAGGCGAGTAATTCTTCTCCACAATCTGACCAATTTTTGCTATAAATACGGCAGTTTGTTGGAGAGATGGAGACAGTTCCGGTACAAGTAATGGGGGTTGGATGAGGTTCTGCGGGAATGGGGTTGCCAGAGAGATCAATTAGGGTTGATAATGCTATAGCTTAGGGAACGATCGGGTCGGCTGCGGAAAGAGACTTTACTTACTTGTTTTTGAAGACAATGTTGGAAGAGAAGAGTGTTGTCAGAGTAAGGAGCTGTGTGTGTGTGTGTGGGGGGGGGGGTGATCCCATGAGGCTGAACTTATATAATATTTGAGATATTTGTAGAGATGGGGGCGGTAGAAGGACGGGGACACGTGGAGGAGGGAGTAGTGCTAAGAAAGGTAGTATTACGGAGAGATGAACAATAAGGCTGTAAAGTAGTAATAAGGGAGGATGAGGTAGTTGACGAAGAAGGTTGTGGGGCGTAGAGAGATGGAGTTGAGAATGTTGGGAGAGTAGGCATGTCTCCTGGAGGTTGAGTGTTGACTTGGGCGGATTGAGAGGGTTGTAGTTGCAGTGTTCAGAGTCGGGGAACCGGAGAACCAGGTGGGGCTACTTGATAAAGGGGCAAGCCTCAGTCGCTTCGAGGGGTAAATGCTAGACAACTAAACAGGGGAATACCGTGCCCATGGCTCCCCCAGGCTGTTCATGACTAGCACAAACTCAGCCTTTCATCCTTTCAACAAGGCTCTCACACCGTAGGATGAGGATAGTAGCAGGGGTTGGAGAAGGGACGGAAACGAAAAAGCGGAAGGGGAAAAAGAGCGTCCAAATTAGTTGAGACGAGGGCCAAGGCAGGGGAGATCCCCAGCCTTGGGTCCCAGCCCCCCCCCCCCCCCCACGGCAACAATGGGCAAGGGATTGGGGGGTATGGTAATGCTGATTAGAATGATGATAACAATGATGATAACAATAATAATGATATATAAGATAATAATAATGATGGTTTTAATAATAATGATAACAATAATAATAATAATAATAATAATAATAATAATAATAACAACAATAACAATGATACTAATAATAACAATGACGATAGTAATAATAATGGTAATGATAGTAACAATAATAATAACAATAAAAATCATCACCATAATTATAATACTCATAATGATTATCATAACAATAAAAATCATCATTGTATCTATTATTATTCGTATTATTATTATAACAAAACATTAATAAAAAGTGAAAATAATAGTAATAATAATAATAATAATAATAATAATAATAATAATGATAATAATGATCACAACAGTAATAATATTAACAACAATAACAATTATAATTATGATGATAGTAATAATAATGATAAAACAATAACAATAATAATGTTAACAATAACAATAGCAACAGAAATAGTAGTAATAAGGACAATAACAATGATGATAATCATAATGATAAAGAAAATTTTATATATTTTAATAATAATAATGATAATAATAATAATAATAATAATAATAATAACAATAACAATACCGATAATGATAGGAATAATAATATTAATCATATGGATGATGATAATACTAATAATAATGATAATAATGATAATAAAAATAATAATAATAATAATAATAATAATAATAAAAATAATGGTAATGGTAATAATAATAGTAGTACCAACAATAACAATACAATAATAATCATAATAATAATAATAATAATAAGATAAATAATATTGATCATAATGACCGATATAACCATAATAATAGAACTAAACAGTAATGATAACAATAATGATAACAATAGTAATAATAATCATCATAACAATAATAATAGTATTAATAAAGATAATAATAATAATAGTAATAATAACAATACTAATACTACTACTACTACTAATAATAAAAATAATGACAATAAGAATTATTATTACTATAATAAAAAGTAAGAATAATATAAGAAAGTAATATCAATGGTAGTAATAATGATAATGATGATAACAATTATAATAATAATAATGATGATAACGATAATGATAATATTGATGATATTAATAATGATAATAATAAAAACAAAAACATTTAGAAAATAATAAATAATTGTAGTAGTAGTAGTAGTAATAACAACAACAACAACAACAACAACAACAACAACACTAATAATGACAATAACAATAAGGAAAGTGATAATGAGGATACTAATTAAAGAACTAACAATAATATATATTTATTCATTGAAAATTCCCCGCCGCGTCAGCATCTAAGGTCACCAGCAGCGTATTAAAAAAACAACAACGATAGCGTGAGGCTTGAGGGACAAAGCCCAGGGTCAGGAAGTGATCTATGACATCAAAGTCAAATGGCACTATGGTAGAATAGCGAAAAGGGTTAGGAATAAGTTAATGGTTAGGGTAAAGTTACAGGTTGAACAGTATTATAGGGTAGTATTGCAGCGAACAGGGCAGCGAGCGGGAGCTAGAAATAATATAAGGTAAAGGTTGTTGGAAGGGGCAGAGTTAAGAGAATAGGGAGCATTATGATAAAGTACTGTGGCGAGAATGGCATAAATAAATAGTTTAAAGATTAGGATAAGTGGACAGAACAAGGGGATGAAGAAAAGGAAAAGGAAAGGAGGGGAAGGAAAGACCATGCAAAATTAATAATAGTACTAATTATAATGATAATGGTCATAGTAATAATGATGATGACGATGATGATAGTAATAATAATGACACTTGTAACAGTAATGACAATAATGATAAAGATTGTAATAATAGAATGATAATAATGATAATACTAATAATAATTATAATGATGATGATGATGATAATCATAATAAAAAAAATAATAACGATGATAATAATAATGATTAATATAATAATAGTCATTATAATGATAATAATGAAAATAATAACACTGATAATAAAACAATAATAATAATAATCAAGATAATAATAGTGATTGTAATAATAATAATTATCATATGTAATATTAATAAAATGATGATGATAATAATGAATATAAAAACAACAGCCATTATAATGATGATAATAATAATAATGATAATACTATTAAATATAATGATGATGATAATAATAATAAAAATGACAATAAAAATAATACTTGTGATAACAATAATTATAAGAATTATGATAATTGCAAAAACAATAATGATAATAATAATTATTATAATAATAAAATATTAATAATAATAATAATAATGGTAATAATAAAATAATAATGAAATAATAATAATAAAATAATAATGATAATACAATAATGATGACAAAGACAATGGCAATAAAAATATGGAAAAGCAGGATTAACAATGGTTATAAAAGGATATAAATACTATCATCAATAAAGCTCAACAAATTCATTTCTATTCATTTTTGGATGAGGAAGTACAAAAGTTTGAGATAAAAGTATAATTCATAAAAGTGTTACAAATTATTTTTGTACTTGAAATAGACATACAATTCTGCATAATCTTTTCATTAGAAATAACACTAAAAAATGGATTCTATTAAAAATATATACACAACAGTTTTAAAGCATCTACAATGATGATTGGTGGGAGAGAGCGGGAAGCACATAATCATTTTGGGCACCGGATAAAAGGCCTCAAGAGAAATATTACATTTGAATTCTACTTCATATTTCACAGATAGAGTGGTTGTAATATATAGTATATATTAGGCTTCTAACTTAAGGCAAACCTAAAGTATTATGTACAGAAATGATGTAATACATGTGTCTGTATAGAACATAGTACACAGACTTTAACTCCTGAATACAAAACATGAAGAGATGTAAGATGAATAAATAATGTGAGATGCCTAGTGAAAAGGTTTTTAGAGATTCAATGCAACTCATACATAAAAGGGGATGTTTCAAAAGTTACATTTGAAAAAAGAAAATGGCAGTTAGGAACAAACAAAAATAAGTATTGATAAAAGGGCCATCAGGTGATTGCAGAAATTCCAATAGACACAAACATTCCCTTTGGATTTTACTCAATCTCACTGATGTCCAAGTCATCCTCTGAGTCCCAGGAGTGAATGACTGCCTTGCTTCCTCCTGAAGGACGACTCTGAGGTTTCTTTTGATTGTCCTTCATGTCCTCTAGCGAGCCCCACATGCTGCTGCGCACCGTGTTAGAGGAATCACTTACACTTTGTTGTCGACTCACATGGGGTGAAGACGTTGATCCTGGGACCTGTAAGTATGTGCCACTTGTGTCCCTTTCCCCACTGCTCATCACGTCCACAGCCCCTGCCATGTTGGTTTTCCGTCTTCCACTGAGTTGTAGTTCTATGGTGCGTGAGAGGTTACTCACCATCTCCCCTTGAGGCTTCTTGAGCTTGATGGGCTTGTCCTGCACACTATCCCAGCTGGTGTTGTGAGCTGCACTGCTGGCATCTTGCAACAGTTCTCCAGGGTATTTGGCCAGACTGTCTGATCTCACAGGTGGCTCCTTCTTCATGTTCTCATACTCTGGTTCTGAGTCCCACTCAGAGTCACTACTGTCCTTCTCCACCTGCCCGTAAGTTTTGTTGTCAAAGTAGTTCCTCTGCTTGGGTCGGGCGCCACTCCCTGATGGAGAAGCTGCTGCCACCACCTCTAGAGGTTCACTTGAGCCAAAGAGGTTCCTGGTTACAGACTTAGAAGTCTCATTGTGCACCTCAATCTGAGCACTGCTGGAAGAGCTCTCTTCTGACTCTGTGTCTGATGAACTATCATTGTCTTGTTTTGACTTTGTGAGAGAGACCTTTCTATCTCCTTTGACAATTTTGATGTCCTCTGTTGGTCTGGCATTAAACATATCCTTCACACCTGACTTTACTGACATGCTCGTCTTGCTCATGGTGGAAGTGATGGACTTTGAACGCTCTCTTACCTTGGACTTCACATTCTTGACAACCCTAGAGAGCATTCCTGCCTGAAGACCTTTCTTCCTGACAGTCTCTGTGATTGGCTGCACGCCAGAAATATCTCCTACATTTTCTATTTTCTCATCTGCTTTTACATTTACTTCATTCTCCAGCCTCTTTCTAAGGTCCAGGAATCCTTCATACTTCTCCTCATACCTCCTCCTCTCCTTCCTCAGCTGTGAGAGGCAAGAAGTCAAAACTTCAGTCTTGATGCCTCGAACAGATCCTTCAAGGCCAAGTGCAGACAGCTTCTTGGCAAGGACTTCTGAGGTTGCACTCTTCATTTGCTCCCACAGCTGAGGATTATCCCTTAAGAGAGTTTCCAGTTTTAGTGATTCTGATGATCCATTAGCCTCTTCATCCTCATCTTCTGAAGATTCAAAAGAGGAGTTCTCTGAATCAGGAGTCCTATCCCCTGCTTTCTTTAAAATGTTGGGTTCAAGTGCAATATTTGCTCTGGGGTCAGGACTAACAACCTGAAGCTGTGTGATCTTTGTCGTAGCCTGTGTCCACCTTGAAGTATCTGTCTCGCTGTCCTCAGTGTCGTCATCTGTGTCTTCAGCATCCATTTGGTAGGAGTGAGATGTTCCCTGAGCGTTGCGACCAGGCAAAGCTGGGGATCTCATTGCAGGTGAGTCAGGTGAGTCTAAAGAGGCAACAGAAGGTTTAGTGGACCTATTGGGTGTGGGTGGTGTGGATGGCTTGGACCTCCTGAAGCTTGGAGTCTTAGGGGACGGAGGGGGCTTCTGAGAAATGGCCTTCACTGGAGTCTCTTGCTTGGTCAAATCTTGCATCATTACCTTCAGTTTGTTTTTCTCCTCTTCCAGAGCTTTTTCATACTCACTCCGCATCGATTCTTTCATCTCATTTAAGGAGCGTTTGTGGCTCTTCCTCTGTTCACTTAGCTGCTTCCTCAGGGTGTTCAGCTCCTCTGACAAACCTGCAATAGCAGGTTCATTCTGATGGGCATCCCCTAACTCCTCAACCTTGGTCTTAAGCTGATTTTCAACCTGCAACTGGAGGTTCTTAATCTCACTCTCTTGCTGTTTTATTAAGGCAACAAACCTGTCCACATCTACACTGTTTGATTGTTCCTGTCTGGGTCTCTGGAGATGGTTTATCTGCTGGTTAAGCTTCTCCAGCTCAGCTTTATATTCTTGTTCCATGTAGCTCTTGTCCTCCCATGCCTTCTTCACTTCCTCCTGTCGTCTTTCATTCTCCTTCTCTAGCGTTCTCTTCTGCTCTTCCATATTTTGCATGAACTTTGAAAAATTATCATTCAGTGCATTAAACTTTTTCTCCATCTCAATGATTCTATAAGATTCTACGTCATTTGTCTTGGAGGTTTGAGTTGGCACACTTTGGAGGGGTGTGGCATCACTGTGTGGCCCTCCATAGTATTTTTTGTCCACTGTGGCTGTGGGGCCCAGGCAGGGCTCCCCAATAGCTACTGGGGGTACTTGTGGAACAGTGACAACATTTGCTTGTTGAGGATGTTTGCGCCAGAGGTGAGCCTGGAGAAAATCCTGCCCTCGGAAGGCTTTTGTACACAGAGGACACTTGAGAGACTGGAATATGCCATTAGCCAAAGCAAAGGAGTTAACATACTTAACAGTCTCTCGCATGCTTTTATTGGTCATCTTCATCTTTTTGGCTTCTTCCACCTGCTCCAGTAATTTCGACTTTACCTGTCAAAGATTTTGAAATAAATAAAAAAAAGAACAATGCATAAATGATAAAATGTAATCTAATATAACCTTCATTGGTAATTTACAAAATAAAATAACATGAAAATTACTATATATATTTATATATGAATAAATTGACAAGAGAGAGAGAGAGAGAGAGAGAGAGAGAGAGAGAGAGAGAGAGAGAGAGAGAGAGAGAGAGAGAGAGAGAGAGAGAGAGAGAGAGAGAGAGAGAGAGAGAGAGAGAATAATCATCACCTGCTGATACTTCTCCATGACCTGCTGTGCATCTTCCTGAGATTGCTGTAATTGAGACTCCATGTAATCTTGTGAAAGGAAAAGGTATTGGATGATCAGCTGGGCAAGGCGGAACATTTTCATCAGACTCCGTTGACCTGCCATTGTTCCAAGATCAAACTCAGATTCTGCATCACAGAAGGCAACATGTGAGAGGTTCTCTTGCAAGAATTCAATGCTGCATCCTGAGGCAAGGTCATGAAGATCTACAGATGCTAGTTTATGCCAGTCCACGCGTTCCCGCCTCTGCGAGGGGAACTCTATGGCAGGAGGCAGGATGGCGCCTCCTGCCGGTGATGCTGCCCCCAGCCTTGTCCTCATCTTCAATATTGTAACATTACTACAATATGTAAAATGCTGAAGAATAATCTACCTGTGAAGAGAAAGATGGATGTGATCAAAAGCAAGTCCACTGTCTAATAACATTGATTTGTATCTAGTTTTATAGATTTTATAACAAACAGGATAAATAAAACATCTTCATTATCATATCCTTAATTTGTGAATAGATTGTATAATGCAATATGTGATACTCAAATTCAACATGGTATTCACTAATCTCTCTACTCCTGCTTAAGTCTAGATAATGTGGTTCCAGTACATGAATAAGAAAAGGATCTAGAGAT
>NC_061846.1:18546073-18548573 GCF_019202785.1 Penaeus chinensis | reverse complement strand
ATTTCCGAGAGGTGCTGGTTAAGCCAGAGTGCCCCTTGATATCCCTGGGTGAAATACCCGAGGAAGAATTTCTAGGAGAGGACGACAGTGAGAATGAAGAACAAGGAAGACCGAGGAGGAAGTCAGCAAAAAAGGCAAGACTGAGATGGAAAAACATTCATGAAGTAGATGACATTGGAAAATTGAAAACCAAGAAACCAAAAAGATTGCAGATCCAGCCAAGAGAAAAAGGAAACTGCATGTTAGAAAAAGTCATGGTAAGGGCTAGTTTCTCTCTCTCTCTCTCTCTCTCTCTCTCTCTCTCTCTCTCTCTCTCTCTCTCTCTCTCTCTCTCTCTCTCTCTCTCTCTCTCTCTCTCTCTCTCTCTCTCTCTCTCTCTCTCTCTTTCTCTCTCTTTCTCTCTCTCTCTCTCTCTCTCTCTCTCTCTCTCTCTCTCTCTCTCTCTCTCTCTCTCTCTCTCTCTCTCTCTCTCTCTCTCTCTCTCTCTCTCTCTCTCTCTCTCCCAAATATTTTATAAATGGCATGAATAGAATCTGATTAAAAATTGTTGAATCCATATTTATATGTTTCTTTCCTCAATTATGTTTCATCAACTTTCTCCCCCAGCCCTCAATACCCAAAGAACCGGGGCCCAGTACACTTCCCTTATGGGCGCAGCGACTAACCTCAGTGCGCCTGGTGGATGACATGTGGGTTGTGGGTGTGGCCTCCAGCAGCTCTGTCCTGCATCAGACTCTCGAAGGTCACTCGCGCAGTGTTCTGTGTGACTACATCAAAAGGTGGGGCACAGAGACAGTGGCAAGGGCAAAAGAAAAGAAAACATGTCAGTTGTGTTATATGATTTTATAATGTGTGTGTATATATGTGTCTATGTATCTGTGTATCTATATGTAACTGAGCATTTTTTCTGTACAAGGGTTATTGTCATAGTTGTGTTTCTTTCCTCAGTCATCCAAGCAGCTTGGAACAGCGACATCGCACGCGAGCACAGGTGAGCCGCATAATGTGGCATCACCAGAGAATTATGTTCGATGGCGTTCCTTTCACCATTGTATCCTCAGATGATCTGAAGTGTGCTTTTGGCATGAACTATAAGATTAAGGTCAGTAATTAATTGGGATAATTGAAAAATTATATTCTTTTCTTCAAAAGTAATTTCATATATATATATATATATATATATATATATATTTTTTTTTTTTTTTTTTTTTTTTTTAACATATGATGCTCATCATACTTACATTTATTTGCAGAGAAAAGGCACCGATTCCACAGCTGAAGGGAAATTAGCGACCAATAAAGTAGAGGAGGAGTTTGTTGAGGAAGAACCTATAGGAAGCTGTACAGAGTTGAAGGAGGGAGGGGGGGGAGGGCAGCCAGGGAAAGAGCAGATCACAAAAATTGCAGACACAAATAACCAGCCAAAGAAGAGGTACAAGGATGTGACATATACCTCTTGCACTGCCAGGATTACTGTCAAAGTCATTGTCAAGTGAGTGTGAATATACTACTCTTTGTATCTTGTGGGGCTTCCTCATATAAATGTTCTTACTGTTTTTTTTATCATACTTTTGAGGGCACTAATATCATGTAAACATTGAAAAGGATTTTATGTGAAAGAATAATAAGAAATAAAAAATCTGATTTTTAATAACTTTAACTTTGTTATAGCAAGATTACAGTTTCATTCTTACACATTATTACCTCAAGGAAGGTAATATTTCTCCCTTCATGACTACTAAGAAAGTCATTTTCCTCTTAAATTTATTGTATGTTTGATAAGAATTTTCTTCCCCATATCTAAATGGCAGGATTAGTAATAATAGTGATAAAATCAACTTGTCTATTTTCTCATCACACAGGTATCCTGGTTATGCAGTATCCCCAAGTGCAACTGCCAAGGAGCGAAAAGTGATGCTGAAGACCCTGCGAAGAGACATAGAGCAGGGTCTAGCACTAGAGAAGGAGGAGCTGTACCACGTAACAATGCCCCTCAGTTCCGTCCACAATCACCCACTACAGGGCAAGTCCCGGGGCGTCCACCCCTCCATCACCAACAAGATCAAGGAGCTTGTCTCAAAGGGAATCACAGCCCCCAAGGTTATAAAAGGTCTTCTAGATGATCATGTCAAGAAGCAACACTTTGAGGACATGGTTGTTCCCCATGATGATGATAGGGCATATTACCCTCGGCTCAAGGACATTGCAAATCTTGTTTATACTCAGTGCAAGAAGATGGGCATTTCTGCAAAGAGGAAGGCAGTGCAAGAGCAGCCAGCTCTGGACACAACTCAGAAGAAGAGAAAGAAACATAAGAAAGTTCGAGTTGAAGACGAAAATGAAGCAGAGGGATCAGACAATGTGATTGGAGACAGCATGCCCTTGCAGGCCTCGACTCTCCAGGAAGCTGTTCAGACATTTTGTACAGATGATCCTGACAGAGGGAGTAGCATGGGAGGAGTGAGTGAACGAGAGTGTTTGCCGCCTGAAAATCTGACAA
>NC_061846.1:18528573-18533573 GCF_019202785.1 Penaeus chinensis | reverse complement strand
TTTCCAGCCATTCATTTATCATAGAACCTTACCTTTCTTCTTAGAAACTCTCGCTACGGGTTTTCCTTTATATGTTTTATATAATATTTTCTCTGCTTCAGTGTTTCCCTCGTTCTTCAGTTCTGTCTCGCTTATCCTTTTTCCGAAGTGAGATATTTGTCTTACTGGCATTCCGAGTAAGACTACAGCTCACTGGAATCCAATCCCTTTTCCGTTCACGAGGAGCCGCTGGTGTTTCCACGCGTGCCAGCATAGATGCACTGTTCCTCTGAATTATTAAGAACTTTTTAAAACTGAGGGAATGGAAAGTGGAGAAAAAGTCTGACAGAGCAGGTAAAGGCGCATAAGTTTATAACTATGGCGGCCGTTCTACCTTGCGCTTGCGTGTAAAGAGCGCGGAAAGAATAAGGAAGTAATGAAAGGTCGTAAAAGTAACAGTACTTAGTATTCCTTGATCTTTGTAAGAGATTGATTCACGCATGACGGATCCTCTTTGGTCATAAACACATTTTCTTTATCAACTAATGTACTTCCCGAGTTATTTGCGTGATAGCCCTATAAAATCTGTTGTCTCAGCGAGGTTATACAACTTCAATCTAATTATATCCGTTGCTCCTCCCTGTTTCGAGACTAATACCCGGGTCAACAAGCTCTGTGTTGACTAGACGTGTTCAAGAGGAGAGTCTCGCCTTTCATGCCGCTGTCTATTGGGAAAGCTTAGCCCTGTGTTCACGTATGTCTGTGTTAAAGTGGTTGCAGATGATTTCGAATGCATCTAGTACATACATTTTTATTTGTTTATCGTTATGGTTTTGTAAATATATTAGCTGTAGGTATAATTACATAATTTTTATGATGATAATATCTAATCACATTTCGAACTCTTTTTGATGAACCATTCTGCACCATCAGTATTATCGCTTTTCTGAGATACATTAAACTTGAAGAATTTTGAAAAGAGAGTATATATCCGGAAAAAATAATTGATCTCAAAACCATTTTACGCTACACGGAACGCTGCAACCATTTATATATGATAATTAAAAATTACGGTATATCTACAATGAACGCAAAAGAATACACAGATACAGGTTGCAGAGGAGTGAAAATGTCCCGAGGCGAATAAGAGGGTAAACAAAACAGCGAACCAACTGGCCATTTCTCCAGATGCCTCCACCCCCCCCCCCCCACCAACAGCTGGCTCTGTGGCATTCCCCTCCTCTGGTTCTGTGGCACTCTCTGCCTCCTCACGCATGTTGTAACTATATCATGTTTCAGTTCTTAACATTATCGTTGTTGTTATTGTGATTGCTGTTATAATATGGCCTTTATCATCATAAGAGCAATTATTATCATCATCATCATTGGTATTATCAGATACTATTATCATCCTCATCAATTTTATCATAATTATGATCATCATCATTCTCGCCTTCATCACCATCATCATCAGTAGTAGCATAGTAGATGTTGTTGATTGTAGTACTAATATTGTTTCATCTTTATCACTATCATTATCATTATTTCATAATCCTCCTCTTCCTCCTACTACTACTTCTTATCATTATTATTGTCTTAATCACAGTGACCTGATTACAGAGCTCTTCAAAAAGCAAAAACCTGTTATAAGGGCAAAATGTGTGAGCAAAAATAATCTCTATAATTGTACAACACGCGATACCTGTTCTCTAGTCAAGTAAATAAGAATAATGAAAAGAAAAGCGGGTATGGAAATGAGTTTATTTTATCTGAATAGAATGTTTTTATCTTTCTTTCTCCCGTCAAGTTAGTCTATAACTTGTTTCTTATAACTAACTTTCTAAGAAAAAATATTAAAGATGCAGGTTATGGAAAAGCTGGCAACTCACCCCGAGGCTCTGAATTCCAATTCGCCAAGTTGCCTTTGAGAAAGTGTAATGGTTGTGTTGAAGACATCAAATTTCGGTAAGAAAAATAATATAGAATAGTGTATTTAAGTTTTTTTAAATCCTAACATGTGTAACAACAAGGAATAAAAGTCAGGTGATTAGAATAAAAAAGCAAATTTGCGAATCGGAATATTCCAGGGTTCGGGGTGAGTTGCCAGTTTGTTATTTCCTGAGGTCAGACGTACTGTTGTTGGGTGTATAGGAAATTACCTCATTTTCCCATTGAGATTCTGCATTGAAAGCATAAATATTTAAATAACTTTATTAATCATAATAATGAAGTTATTTGTTTTCTTATTTATTATCTTTCATTTATTTAGTTTCTATACTCCTTTGTCTTTTATGTTGAAAATTGTGAAGATGTATGTGCTATATATTTTGTTTAAAGGAAATTCCATTTTAAATCCCTGATTTCTAATGGCTTTCAGCTCAAACTCTCGAAAATTAGATTTTTTTTTTTTTTTTTTTTTTTTTTTTGTAATATCCAGTTATGTATCGTCGCTTTTTTTAACCGCAAAGGGAGGGAGTAAATGCTGCCCATCGTGTCTCGACCCGAGGAGGGGATTGCGTGAAAAACAGTCGTACTGTAGATCACTTTTAGCTTCTATCTTAATCCGTGCATATTTTATCTTTTTATTAGCCATATTTTGTTTCATCACGATCCCGTTTAGTCTTGCTTCTCCACATTAGCTCCGAGAGTAAACGCAGCAGACCTTTTGGTGTCTGGTCCAAACGCGGTGGATCGAAGCAGTAAAGTTAACCCCAACTCTTACCAGCGGACGACCGTTCAAGGAAACATCTTACAAAACGATGTCAGATTTCTCTCCTCTTCTAATTTATGATATTATGACATATGATATAACATAATTTCTGATTAAGTGTATGTTTACTCAATGTTTAGACACACGCATGAACGAGCACACACACTCACACACACACACACACACACACACACACACACACACACACACACACACACACACACACACACACACACACACACACACACACACAAAATATGCACAACCGACTGCGTGAGAATATTGCGATAGGAATTGGTCAGGCGTGTGTCAGACGGGGTGAGAAGAGGAAAGAATAGCAGACTGGCCCGAGCGGAAAAGGAGAGGGCGAAAGAGGGGAAAATGAGGGGAAGGGGATAGGGGCGCGAGGGATGATGATACGGCCATTAGGTCACGATATTCACGGTAATGACGTGCAGGCTGTTCTGGATGCGGAAGCTGATGCAGGTGCGGCCGGGGGGCTTAGGTCCGGTACTTGGCCGGGGGCTTGCGTCCGGAGGCACGGACCGCCTTCTTTTTCTTTTTTCTTTTCTTTTTTTTTCTCCATTTTTTGAGCCATATTTACCAGCTATTTCGAAGTGAAACACCACGCCCCAAATTCAAAAGAAAATGCCAGGAAATCTCAACGAATCGAGGCAAGAGAGAAACCTCGCGACGGACGCCTATCGATTGAGCGTCCAGCGCATAACACCCCCGGCGTCTCAAGGGGCCCTCTTGCCCGTAATGAATTTCACGGAACCTCCTGACGCTGACGGGGCTGACGGGGTCGACGCCGCACGCGAAACGCTACTTAAAGCCAACCGTATGACCCATCAGGACGCGGGGGGAGGCGAGGGGGCAGAAGGGAGGGAGATCGCTGATTAATCCAGGTAATGGGAAACACTGTTGTTGTTATTGGTGTTGCTGCTAACGATGTTATTGTTAATGTGTGCTTTTGATGGTATGCTGTAGTTACTGTTAATGTTTCTAGTTTTCCCCAATTTTGTTATTTGAGATGTTGGTGTTGATATTTCTATTGCAGTATATTTATAATTGTTTATCCTCATTACAAACACATTTGCATTTTTTTCTTGATACAAATACGATAACAAATACGAAGTGTTCAGTACATGAGTACGCCCACACACACGTACGCATATATAATGTATAATGACCTGTACATGGATTCATAGATAGGTGGGTAGGTATGTCTGTAAGTAGGTAGATAAATAGATAGATAGATGGATTGACAGATATGTAAGTAGCTAAGCGGCTAGATAGATAGGATGCCAGGCAGTTATACGCATATACGTGATGAGTAATATCTACGTGTAAATAACACGTTAATGATGTGATTACAGCCTGTTGACATGAGAGCATTTGTGATTCCACTCGTCGACGAACGTTCACGCAAGCAATACTGACAGTTTCTGTAATCGAGATGAGTCACAGGAGCACACTGAGTTAGTGCAGTTACTAAGGTGGTTGTGAATATTGGTGCGATAGTTTTATATTCAACTTTATTGTGGCAAAGAAGATTATTACTATTTCGTTGGGTTATATTATGGAGAAAGACTTCCTTCAAAATCCTAAATTAAGATTGTTGATTACAAATGGCTTGAATACATTATACTCTGAAATAACTGAGTAACATTTTATTTTCCTCACAGTTACGCAGCATTTTGGCATATCCCATAAAAACTGCTCAGACAAGTGAGCAACACAAACACCCACGGGGCATTGGGCAAGCAGCGTAACAGACAGACTGGGGTGGCCACTCTCTCAGAAAACCTGGAAGCGACACGATCCTTAAGGCTGCTACACCTTCTAGTCAGGCCACGGGGATGGACACAGCCTCCAGGGGATGGCCAGGAAGCAGCTTTTGCTATTGTAGCAGCTCCAATTGATGACGGTATTACGGTACTGAGCCTGAAAGCTCTTCTCAACTCCATGTATCTTATTGACAAGTACAGTGCGCACTTACTAAGGCTTGTAAGATTAATGCTGTGTGTCAGCATCGCTTTTCTGGCAAATAGACTTCCTTGACGGAATATTCACGTGGTACTAAGTGCTTTTAATGCTGATATTGAGCTGGTATTGAGCTGGATTTTGCGAAGGTCCGGGTACTAAGGATTGCTGATTCCTGTTATTAGTGTCCTTGCTTACATTGTTGACCATGGTATAGTGATGTAGATAATGCAGCCAAGAAGATAGATTAATATCATTTACTGAAAGATCCTCCAGAACTGCACAGTTCTGTGGAGTGGCTGTTGTTTGGGCTCATCACCGAGCA
>NC_061846.1:18516073-18521073 GCF_019202785.1 Penaeus chinensis | reverse complement strand
CTTTTTGTCTTCTCGTGGTCCCCTTTTCCCGGGCGGGCCCGCCCTTGGGGTTTCCCGTTGGGTGGCTCTCGCTTTTCCCCGCCTTTTCCCTCTTTTCCCCGTCCTTCCCTTTTTCCCGGGCCCTTTTTTGGCTTTTGTCCCGTTTCCCTCTTTTCTCCCTTTCCCCTTCTTTTCTCTTTCCCCTTGGCTTTTGCCCTCCCGGGGCCTTTTTCCCCGGCCGCGCCCCTTTTCCCCCCCTTTCCCCTCTTCCTTGCCCTTCCTGCTCTCTTTTCCTTGCCGGCTCCCCGTTTCCCTTTCCCCCCTTTGCTTTGCCCTCCCGCCTCCTTTTCCCCCCTTTTTTTCCCTTTCCCGTTCCTTTTTTTTTCTTTTTTCCCTTTTTTTCCTTGCTCTCCCCTTTTCCCTTTTGCCTCTTTTGGGCCCTTCCCCTTTTTCCCGGGGCTCTTTTCCCTTCCCAGCTCGCTCGTTACCTCTCCCTTTTTCCTGTTCCCGTCCCCTTCTTTCCCTTGCCCTGTTCCCTTTTTCGCCCCCCCTTTTCCTTTTTTTCCCCCCTTCCTTTTCCCCTCTTGCCCTGCCCCCTTGCCCCGCTCCCGCCCTTTCCCTTCCTTGCCTTTTTTCCCCTTTCCCCGTTTCCCCTTTTCCCCTTTCCTGCCTTTCTTTTTCTCCTTTTCCCCCCGGTTCTCTCGGTCCCTTCCCCTTCTCTCTCTTTTTCCTTTTCCTCTTCTCTCTTTCCCTTCCGGCTTCCGTTCCCCCTTCCCGTCGTTCCTTCCCTGCCCCGCTTCTCTCTTTCCCCTTTCCCCTTTTTTGCTCTTTTCCTTTCCCCCTTCGCTTGGATTATCACACCATCACCAACAACACCACCACCACCCCCATCACCAAAACATCACCACCCCACCCCCCAAACCCCCATCCCACCATCACCACCACCACACCAGCCCCCCCCCCCCCTAATAAACCCCCACCCCACCACCACCACCCCAACCACCACAAACCCTCACCCACCCCACCCACCCAACACAAATACCATCACCCTAAACCCATTACCAAACCCCCACACCCCCAAAAAACACCACCACCATCCACCCCACCACACCCCCAACACCACCTCACCCCCCCCCCCCCACCACCAACACTCTATCCCCCCGCCCCCCCCCCCCCACCACACCACCATTACCACACCACCCCCGCACCCCCCCTGAGCATAACCAGCAGACCCACCTCCCCCTCACCCCCCCCCAACACCATCACCCCAGAGCACACCACCACATCCCCATTCCACCACCTTTCACCACACCCCCACCCACCCCCACCCCCCCCCCCCCACCACCACAACCATCACCCACCCCCAACCAACCTTCAACTAACCCTCACCACCTCCCAACCCCCACCACACCACCCCCCCCCCCCTTCACCACACCACCCCCAAACAGCCCCCCCCCCAACAAATCACCAGCACCCACCCACCCCCCCACCAGCACCCCCAAAACCCCCACCACACCACACACCCCCCCCCAGCACACACCACCAAAACCACCACCACCAATCCCACCATGACCCCCAAACCACCCTTTTTCCACCCCCCCACCCCCCCCACCCCCACCCCCCCCCCAGCACCACCCCCCACCACCACCCACCACCACCAACCACCACCACCGCACCACCACCACACCACCCCCCCCAGCCAGACCCCCCCACCACCCTCACACCACCCCCCAAACAACCACTCACCACCCCCACCCCACCATCACCACCCCAAACACCCCCCTTACCACCACCCCCAAACAACACCACCAAACACCACCACCCCCCCCCCCCCCCCCCACACCAAACCACCACCACCACGGCCACCCCCCCCCCACCCCCAACCCCCCCCCCCCCCCCCCCCACCACCACCCAACCACCCCAAAACCCACCACCAAAACACCCAAAACCCCCCAACAAACAACAACAACAACACAACAACAACAACAACAACAAACCAAACCTCCCCCAGCCCCACACCCCCACAATCAAACCTTAACCCCAATGGAAACCTGACCCCATCCGCCCCCCGGGCATGACCCCACCCAATCCACAAGAAAAAAAATGGACCCCAAGGTCATCGTGAGGGAAAAACCCCCCTGCAGGGCCCCCCCAACCCCTCTTCCCATAAATCCCCCCTAAACAACCCCCCCGCCCCATCCCTTCCCGCCAAAAATGAGTCCAGTATAGATTCTTAAATTACCATTAAGAAAATAAGACATCAAGAAACCAAAACCCCTAAAGACTATAAATTCCCTACCAAAATAAATAAACATCCCATGTTAAAGACCTTATAATTGAAAATATACCCAAAAAAAGTTTAAAATTTTCCCAATTTTAAATTCTACAAAACGCCCCGTTAAAAAAATATTAACTTAACCCACGCACCAAAAAGCCTACAGCTCCGAAAACATATAACAACATTTATATCAAAAAAAAGGCCCAAGCAAACAAAATACGCCACCCCAAAAAAAATATTTTAAAACTAATCAAATGTAAAAAAACCAAAAATTTCATGTCATAATATGATTAACGTCCGGGGAAAATTTCTTCTTAGACCGGGTTATGGCGCCAAAAACTGCGATTCTTTTTTGATCTAGGGGAAAAAAAGGAAAAGTCATTCCAAAAAAACTGAGGTTCTTAGTTCTTGGCAATAGACCAAGACTGTGGTTTATTATTTGCACAGTGAATGGGCAGTTAATTGCCAACTAAAAAAAGGGGATGATTTTCAATCGTACAATAAATGGGCAGTGAACTGTCGAGCGTACGTGAATTTGGAATCCATTGTCAACGACAGTGATGGGGGGGTGAACTGTCCCGCAAATTTAGGAATGACAGTCAATTCAAACACAAATTTAAAAGGACAGTAGTTTCAAAACGTACAGTGAATGGGCAGTGACGAGAAAAAAAGGAAAACGTTCTGCAGGAAGTTCGCCGACAACCGAACAACCAATAAAACGAAATTAAACAAAAACAAAACGAAACAAAACGCAATCGTGTCCTGTCCGCCGCCACGTGCCCGCAGTCCGAATCCCGACGCCTGAAGCCCGAATCCCGAAACCCGAAGTATGAATCCCGAATCCTGAAGCCCCAATCCGAAGCCTGGATCCCGAATCCCGAATCCCTAAACCCGAAACCCGAAACCCGAATCCCGAATCCCGAAGGCCGCAAGATTTATGAGGAATTCTTCCCTGCCCCAAGCGCCGCGCCGTACCACCTTCCCCCAGCTGGTGAGGCGAAACGCATGGCCAGCTGATCGATCCCAGCTGTCTGGCGTGCGGGCGAGGAGGGGGACGCACAGGTGGACGCATGCTGGGCGCGGGGTGGGGGTGGGGGGGGTGACAGGAGGGCAATCAGGTGTTCAATGACTGTAGCTATTGATTTGACATCTGTTTCCCATCGCACTGCTATGGAGGGGATGGTGGGAAGGGATGGTAGGAGGGGAGGGGGGGGTGAGGCACTACCATGGCTGGAAATGGCGTGTTTGTGTGTGTAAGGAAGGGGAAAGAGGGAGATAAGGATGTAGGTGGTAGACTGGTAGATATGTCGGTATGGGTGCATCTGAACACACACACACACACATACACAGACACACACACACACATACGCACAGGCACACGCACGCACACACACATGCTCACACACACACACACACACACACACACACACACACACACACACACATATATATATATATATATATATATATATATATATATAACAAATATAGTTAGTTTATATTGTGTAACATACCAGTCCTTCAAGTATATAGTTCGCATACATTATGATCTCTCTACCCCACATCTCTCTCTCTATTAATCTATCTCAATTTGTATCTCTGTTTCCCTCCCTCCTTCTCTCCTTCTCTCTCTCTCTCTCTCTCTCTCTCTCTCTCTCTCTCTCTCTCTCTCTCTCTCTCTCTCTCTCTCTCTCTCTCTCTCTCTCTCTCTCACGCCGTTATTTCTGTCTACCACACACACTCGCAACCTCACCCATCAGGATTCTCTCTGCATATCTCCCGTGCGAAGATAAAACGCCAAATAAACAAAATGATTTCCAAAATAAACGACAAAAGTAGAAAAGAGATAAGAAGAACAATAAGCGCATTGCATCCGGAGCGACGGACGCGGGTATAAACTAAACAGAATTCTTTGGGAAAACGATAATACGAGAACACATGGAGATATAAACAGTGTTAATTTTTACCCATGGTTATTTATATAAGGTTATATTCACCCCCGGTGTCGCGTAGACAAAAGCTCTTCAAGTTTAGAGGTTTGTTAGTGTAATACAACTGTGAGAAATTATTTGAGCCGGCGGTCTTTAGTTCAACCCGGATGGTAACAAAACGAGTAATGTTTCATAAAAAAAAATCGGCTTTACAACCATGAGGTCCTTGTCGTTGGGCCGTTGAAAGGGGGAATTGGGAACAGCTTCTGTCTTCTGTTTATAGAGGCACTATTAATATCTCAAGGTAGGCTATATACGCCAAGGCATGTGATGCATTGTAAACATAGTTGATCACAGGGAAGAGTGTGGGATGACAGGGAGGATATTATAGAGCGGCCGTGCATGGGACTCTGATCTCTGTTTGGTATCTGTGGTTGTTTTGATTGATTAGGCATGACTGTAGCACCATTACCAATAACCGCTGATGTTTTCTTTTGTCTTTGAGAGATACCACCAATGTTATCATCCCTACCACAATAAAATGATTATTATAATCATTCGCCGTCCCAACGTAAATCATGGTAGGCTAAAATAAGAATGCATATTACACCAGAATCAACAATCGTCAGAGAGACAAAAAAAATCAGGTGTTTAGATCATTAAAGAGACCTTCCTGCGCTTCACACATGGAAGCTATGCTTGAATAACCCAGGTGTGCTTATATTCATGAATGTCTGCGTGTGAGAGAGAGAGCATAGATTAACGAGTCGTTGAGGCCAATATATTTAATACACAACCCAGTGTCTCGTAAA
>NC_061846.1:18493022-18495522 GCF_019202785.1 Penaeus chinensis | reverse complement strand
CTCCGCTCTAGTTTCCTGCCGAGGATCACGTAGGTGTGTGAGGGGAGTTTGCGAGGGGAAGGGGGCAGGGGAGGGGAAAAGGGGGGGGGGGTCGTGCCAAGATTAGCTTCAATACAAAGTGGGTGTCGAGGTGTGGCGTGTATAGTGTTGTTTTCCCCGCGGGTGCTTATGCGTGTGCTTTTGTGTGGATAGCTTGTGTGTGTATGCGTGTATTTGTTTGTGTATAAGCTCGTGCGTCTGTGTGTATGTGTACTCTGCGACAGTGTGTGTGTGTGTGTGTGTGTGAGTGTGTGTGAGTGTGTGTGTGTGTGTGTGTGTGTGTGTGTGTGTGATCGTAATCTTTGCCTGTATGCATCTGAGTATAATATTCGTCTGTATGCGCGTGTATTCTCCGTCTCATTTCTGTTATTCTTGCAATCATCTCTTTCTCCTCTTCCTAACCCTCCTTCGGCATTTCCCTTCGCCTCCTCAGAAAGCCACTAGAATCCCAGAATACTTAAAAGGCAAACCCGCAGTACACCTTCCTCGGCCGTGTTCGTATGCCCCGCCGCCTTCCCTTCACCTTTCTCTTCCTTCGCTCGCCTGCTCGCTGTGTCCGATTCCTCGCTTTGGTCGCCTCGTCGCTTCTGCTGAAAGAGAATAAAAGGGAGATGAAGAGAAATGTACAGATAAAATGAAGCAGAGAAAGGAGAGGAGAGGAAAGGAGGAGCAAGACTCAGTAGGTGAGCGGGTCTGCTGACTGCTCACGAAGCTTGACACTGACTGCCCTGGTGACGGATTTAGAGCGGCGTGGAAGCAAAGGCGGATGGGAAACTTATCCAAATTAATTCGTGCTAGAACCTCTGGCTTCTGTCCTCTTGTTATGAAACGTGCGCAGGTGTTCAGGTGTTCGCTGTTACGCCATGCTGTACGATCCGTTTGTCGTTTCAAGGGCCGGTCGGTTGGAGGAGGTGGGGTAGGGGGAACAGGCCCTTTCGCTCTCCCTTTCTTTCCTCTTCTGTTTCTCTCTTCTTGTCTTGTCTTTTCTTCTCTCCTCTTCTTCTCTTTTTCTTCTTTTCATCTCTTCTCTTTTTTTTTTCTTCTCTTCTCTTCAAATCTCTTCTCTTCTCTCTCTTAGTCTCCTATCCCTCCATCTTTCCCCCTACCTTCCTCGCGCGCGCACACACACACACACACAAACACACACACACAAACACACACACACACACACACACACACACACACACACACACACACACACACACACACACACACACACACACACACAAACACATACACACACACACACACACACACACACACACACACACACACACACAAACACATAGACACACACACACACACACACACACACACACACACACACACACACACACACACTCACTCACTCGCGCGCGCATACAGACTATCTTTAGACAAATAAACAGTTGATAAAAAGTGAAAAACAGTCTGTAATTCGTTCACTTAAATTGTTTATATTATTTCAGGCAGCGGCGTGTGCAACAGCAAGAAGAAAATTGAGAACCAGACTTTACGAAAAAAGGAACAGAGAAGACACCAAGAAAAGTGTAAAAATAGATATGATGATTGCAGTGAAAGCGAACAATGTGCTGATAAGAGTATTGAATAATAAGATATAATATTTAAAGAAATATAAACCAACGGAACGAAAGGAGAAAATAAGGGAAATTTAGATATGTTTTTTAAGTGATCGTGTAGTGAAAATAAAAAACAAAGAAAAGGGTTAAAACAAGCAGGAAATAGCATAAAAAAACTCCCTACATGCAACACAGAAAGAGAAACGACAGTAAACGAAGACGAGTTAAGGAAGAGAAGAATAAGGCTAAATAGAGGAAGGAGAAGAAGACTAAGAAGAAGAAAGCCAAGCCGAAGACCCAGAAGAAGAAAAAAAAAAGGAAAAGTCGAAGAGGAGGAAAGAAAATAAGAGCAAGAAGAAAAGGAAGAAGGAGGAGGAGGAGGAGGACCCCTGAGGAACCCCTGAGGATTCCCTGAGGACTACCTGAGGGCCCCCTGAGGACCCTCGAGGCCCCCTTGCACGTGGACAGCGCAGCCGTGTCTTCGTGGTCGCCTCCGCCGCCGTCGCCGCCGCACCCGCCTCGCCCCACCTCCTTCAGGATGTCGA
Source organism: Penaeus chinensis (assembly GCF_019202785.1). NCBI lineage: Eukaryota > Metazoa > Arthropoda > Malacostraca > Decapoda > Penaeidae > Penaeus > Penaeus chinensis. The sequence continues at coordinate 18,493,379 of NC_061846.1, read as the reverse complement.
CGCCGGGCGAGCGCCTCCTGTCGCAGATCCACGCCATGCAGGTGCAGGTGACCCAGCTCCGCCATGAGGCCAGCATCAAGCGCATCCCCGTCAGCCAGGCGTGCCACGAGTGAGTAAGCGCGTTGTGAGGGAGGTGTGAGGGAGGGATGGAGGGAGGATGAGGCCTTGATGAGGGATTGGTGAGTGAGCGATGGCCTCGCGTCATGGAGGAGTTGTGAGTGAGGGGGGGCGGTATGAGTAAAGTGTGAGTGAATTGGGACGCTGTGAGTTTGTTTTGAGTGAATTGGTCAGCCGTGAGCGAGTGCAGGCGCCGTGAGTGAGTTTTGAGTGGATATGAATGCCATGAGTTGCTGGACA
>NC_061846.1:18485522-18488022 GCF_019202785.1 Penaeus chinensis | reverse complement strand
AGAGGAGAGGGAGTGGGGAAGAGAGAGGGGGAAAATTGAAGTAGAGAGAGAGGGGGAGAGAGAGAGTTGTGTGAGAGAAGGAAAAGAGAGTGAGAGAGAAGAGGAGAGGAAGAGAGGAGATTGAGAGATAGAGAGAGAGAAGAGAGAGAGGAAAAAGACGGAAGAGAGAAGAGGGGAAGGATGAGAGGATCAGGAGAGAGAGAGAGAGAGAGAATGAAGGGAGAGGGAGGGGAAGGGAGAGGGAGAGAGAGAGAGCGAGAGAAGAAGAGAGAGAGGAAAAAGGAGATGAGAGACGAGAGAGAGAAGGAGGAGGAAGAAAGACAGACGGAAGACAAAAGTTGAGAGAGAAAAGAAGAGAGAGAGGGGGAGAGAGAGGGGAGGGGAGAGAGAGAGAGAGGATATGAGAGAGGAGAGAGAGAGAGAGAGAGGGATATAATATATATATATATATATATATATATTATATATATATATATATATATAAATATATATATATTTTATATTATATATATATATATATGAGAGAGAGAGAGAGAGAGAGAGAGAGAGAGAGACAGAGACAGACAGACAGGCAGACAGACAGACAGTCAGAGACAGAGGGATATGGGTAGGGAGGATTCAGTGAGAAAGAGAAAGGGATAGAGCAAGAGACAAACGGATAGAGGGAGACAGAGAGACGAGCGAGATAGTGAAAGAGAGAGAGTGAGAAAGAGAGAGAGAGAGAGGTGAGAAGAGAAAGGAGAGACGTAAGAGAGAGAGAGAGAGAGCGAGAGAGAAGAGAGACGAGAGAGAGAGAGAGAAGAGAGAGAGCGAGAGAGAGAGAGAGAGAGAGAGAGAGACAGACAAACAGGCCGCAGACAGGACAGACAGACGACAGACAGACAGACAGACAGACAGACAGACAAACAGAAAGTGAGAGAGAGAGAGAGAGGAGAGAGAAAGACGAGAGAGAGAGAGAGAGAGAGAGAGACGAGAGAGATAGAGATGAGAGAGAGAGAGAGAGAGAGAGAGGAGAGAGAGAGAAGAGAAAGAAAGAGAGAGAGAGAGAGAGAGAGAGAGAGAGAAGAGAGAGAGAGAGGGGGGGGGAGAGAGAGAGAGAGGAGGGAGGGAGAGAGAGAGGAGAGCGAGAGAGAGAGAGAGAGAGAGAGAGAGAGAGAGAGAGAGAGAGAGAGAGAGAGAGAGAGAGAGAGTGAGAGAGAGAGGGAGATAGAGAGAGAGAGAGAACGTGACAGAGAGACAGAGAGAGAGAGAGAGAGAGAACGTGACAGGGAGACAGAGAGAGGGAGAGAGAATGTGACAGAGAGACAGAGAGACAGAGAGAAAAACAGAAAATAGACAGGTAGACACACAGACAGACAGACGGACAGACAGACAGACAGACAGAGAGCGCCGGCACACCGTTTATTTGGAGGCCACACCATGCAGTCGGAGGAAACGAGCAGGGAGTGAATTACAGGAGCCCTTGTTTACCCGCCTGGTATTATTTTGGTGGATTTGTTTACGAGTGACGTCACGTGATGGCTCCTTTCGTCTGTTTGCGAGATTTGGCTTCGAGTTGCTGGTCCGCGCGCGCGCACCCTCCCTATGCTTGCCTCTCGCTCCCTGTTTTGTTTTCTCTCGTCCCCTCTCTCTTTCTACCTCTCTGTCTGTGCGTCTGTCTGTCTGTTTGTGTATCTGTCTGCCTGTCTGTCCCTGCCCCCCCCCCCCCCCCTGCCTCTCACTCTCCCCGTCTATCTATTGCTTCCTATTTCCATGTAAACACACACATACACGCGTGTGTGTGTGTGTGTGTGTGTGTGTGTGTGTGTGTGTGTGTGTGTGTGTGTGTGTGTGTGTGTGCTTGTGTGTGTGCATGCGTATTTACCTTAAATGCATGAACGCGCACGTTCGTGTGCACGTGTGTGCGTGAGGCCGAGCGCCCCCGCAGTGCTCGTGCAGCCGCTCCCCCCCCCCTCTTCCCCCCCGCAGACACAGTGACTACGGGGCATCGACCCGCATTGACAACGGTGCGTTTTAGTCGCTCTCCACCTGTGGCTGACGAACACGCTTTGTTGCGGGCAGGTGGTTTCGCTCCGCCTGAGTGGACCGGGGGTTGGGTGTGGGCAGGGGCTCGGCGGGTCTGCGCGGGTTCATTCTTTTTCTGTCTGTTGTCTTTCTGTCTGTGTCTGTCTGTCTGTCTGCCTGGCTGTGTCTGTCTGTCTGTCTGTCTGTCTGTCTGTCTGTTGTGGCACCTGTACATAATGCAAGCCAAAAATATATATGTAGTTGTTTTAGCATTCCATTTGACAATTATTTAGTCTTGTCGTAAATATTTTTTTATAACATGACTAAGCACATGCATGCATATTCCCATATCGTATACCTGAGTACAGTTGTTTGCCTCTTGTGTAAAAATAGTTGTTTATGTTTTCATAGGTATGCTGTATATGCATAAAGTATATGAAGGATGTGCTGACACACGGGAAAAAAGCGTTCTTGTGTGTGGTATGAATATTTGTTT
>NC_061846.1:18478022-18480522 GCF_019202785.1 Penaeus chinensis | reverse complement strand
CCGTTTTCTAATCCCCGTTTTCTTTTATTTCGTTTCAGGCCAAACCGCACTAAAGCGGCGAAAGTGTGAAGGCGAGAACAGAAGAAATCCTGCTGATTCATATTTCAAAGAACACAAGAAAGAAAAGTATTCGTCGCCTTCCACTAACTGCTTTTTCTTCTCGGATTATCTTAGATTTAACTTTTGGCTTATTTTTGTTTTATCGGTCATAGCTTAATTTGGTATTTCATTGTTATTCATATTACGTGAGTTGTATATCCTTATTTATTGAAGGTCATTGTTAGTTTCGTTTTATTTCTCTTGTGAATTTGTTAAAAAAAAAATCTGAAAGACACAAATAATTCAAGCGGAAGTTATTGTAAAAGTTAGATAATTTTGTTCAAGAAAAATTAAGTCCTTTTTTATCTCTTAGGATGATGTGGGAAGCCTTTCACGTTTGCTTGTTGTTTGTTTCTCTCTCCCCTTCGTTCAAAGCTCACTGACAAGGTTGTATGACACGCGGAGCTTCGGTGGAGGCCTTGGGCGTGGGTGTGTACGTAGATTTGTGTGTACGTATATGTGTGTGTACGGAGATTTGTATGTACGTATATTTGTGTGTACGTAGATTTGTGTGTACGTAGATTTGTGTGTACGTGGACTTGTGTGGACGTGCATTTGTGTGGACATGTATATGTGTGCGTGCGTATGTTCATGCTATAGGAACCGCTTTTGTAGGAAGGCCTATGGATAACCTTTCCCCCCTCCTCCCTCCTTCCCGTCTCCCTCCTCTCAATTTTCCAAAACGCAAGAAGTTCTGAAGGAAGAGGTCGAAATACCCTTTTCCTCCCTCCCTCCCTCTGTAGCAAGAGGTCAATATTCCCTCATTCTGGAGCAAGAGGCCGTAGTTCAGTCACGTCAGAAGCGAGGTAAAGGAAAACTGAAGAAATAAGTCAAAATCCCTCTCTCTTATGAAGCAAGCAGTCGAAGTTAACCTCCCTCCTTCATAGGCAAGGTCAATCCCCTTTCCCGACGTTCTGAAGCAAAAGAGGTCAGAATCCGCTCAGAAGTTCCCTCCCCTCCCTTCTGGATCAAGAAGGTCATCGCCCTGTGAGAACCGAGGTCAGGGACCCTTAGTGTGACCTTATCTCTTGTCTTCTTAGGTCACCCCTGCCTGGCGCCTTCCGACATGTTTACGAACGCAAAGCTCCTGGAGGATTCTCTCTCTCTATCCTCCTCTTCCTCCTCGTCCTCCTCGTCCTCTTCTTCTTTCTCTTTTCTCCCCGTTCCTTCTTCTTTACCTTCTTCGATCTCTTTGCCTTCTGTTTCTCCCTCTTCTTCTTCTGTTTATTCCTCCGATTCGTTTTCGTTTTCTCATATTCTTCCTTCTTCCTCCTTTGCTTTCTCTTCTTCCTTCCTTTCTTCCCCTGCTCCTAGTTCTCTTTCTTTGTCTTCTGCTCGCAGTCTTTCCTGTACATCCTCTTCTCTCGGGTCGTCTTCCTCCTCTTCGTATTTGTATTTCTCTAGTTTTTCTTCCTTCCCCGCTTCGTACCCTTTGCTGTTTTTCCGTGTTTGTCTCTTCTCGTCTTTATTCCACTTCCTTGTCACGTGTTTCTTTTTCTCTCTTCTCTCTATCCACACTTGGCTCGCCTCTTTCTTCGTTTTCTGTTTCTCCCTCGCTTCTCTCTCCTCCATTTTCATCCCTTCTCTTCTTCTTCTTTTCGCTCTTTTCCTCCTCTTCTGCACACTATTCTTCCTTTTATTCTTTCTCCCTTTGTGCATGCTTTCGCGTAAATTTACAAAATCAATCGCGGGCAAACCATAAAAGAGTTTTCCATATTTGCGTGTTCATGTAAGCGTCTTGTGTGTGTATGTGAGTGTGTGTGAGTGTGTGTGTGTGTGTGTGTGTGTGTGTGTGTGTGTGTGTGTGTGTGTGTGTGTGTGTGAGTGTGAGTGTGAGTGTGAGTGTGAGTGTGAGTGTGAGTGTGAGTGTGTGTGTGCATGTGTGTGTGTGTGTGTGTGTGTGTGTGTGTGTGTGTGTGTGTGTGTGTGTGTGTGTGTGTTGCACCTTTCCCTCCTAAATTATTTGTATAATTACTAAGAGTTAGCTTAATGCAGTTTTCAAGGTCGCTCTGTTATGACGTGGAGGGGGAAGAGAAGACAGGAGGGAAAAGGGGAGGAAGGGAGAAGAGAAAAGAGAAGGGAAGAGGAGAGAAGAAGAGAGGAGAGGAGGAGAGAGGAGAGGACGAAAGAATAGAAAGAAACAATGGAAGAAAGGAGAGGGGGAGTAAGAGAGAAGAGGAGTGGATTTTCACGCCCCTGTCGACTTTTAACGAAGGAGGGAATAAGAGAATGGAAGCAGAAGAGGAAGTGAAGACGAATAAAAAAGAAAAAAGGAAATATACATACAACAGCAGTAAGTTCCACAATAAAATGACGAAAAAATATAGAAAAGAAAAGAAAAAAAACAACTGATCATTCAGACAATGAAATATTGCAAGGCAAATGTTGCAATGGTCATTAT
>NC_061846.1:18468022-18470522 GCF_019202785.1 Penaeus chinensis | reverse complement strand
TGCTGGAGTACCAGAGCAAAGTGCTGCTGGACAACCATGGGGTCACCGTGCAGAAGTTCCGCATCTTGGATACACACGAGGCTGCTGGCGAGACGGTTAAAACACTGAGTAATGACCAACTAAGCTCATATTGGACTGAATGAAAGAGGCCCTTAAGAATAAGTCTAAAATAGAGTGTTGTATGTGTGTGTATTTACTTGTTTGTTTGTTAGATCATTCTTAAATCTAGGACTGCATTTACCCGAGATGAATTTTGAATTGCATTGGCTTACAGGCCTTTGATACTCTGACAAAGGCCATGATGATTCCTTGAGTCACAGTGGAGGTTTCTCTGATGAGCAATCTAAGGGTTGTTAATTTTTATTTCCTTGTATTTTTTTTCTTTTTCCTTTTCCTTATGACACTTACTGTAATTTTTCCTTTCCATGCAGTCCTCTTTCCAAGATTTACTAAGTTTGTATTGGTCAGCAGTAGCCTGATATTTTATGGAATGGGATGATGTGGAATGTATGATATTAAATAAAGCAAGATAGCTATGATATCTTTTAACAGATAAAATATAATACAATGTAATAGCATATAGTAAGGAGAAAAGAATTGCAGGTAGTATATATTGAAGAGAACAGCACTAGGACAAACCCTCTATCAGAAGAAGTTATGACATGAGAAATTGGGTCACAATAGATGGTTAATCATGCATAGTAATTTGAATCTCCAGATGATATGTGAAACCCTATCTTCGCTTTTCCTCCTGACAGATGCCGCCGAGTACGTAGTGAAGGCGCAGATCCTGGCTGGTGGTAGAGGAAAGGGCCACTTTGACAATGGCTTCAAGGGAGGGGTTCATCTCACCAAAGAGTAAGGCTTCGTCACAGCTTAATTGGATAACAGCACATTTGTCCTTGAACCATGAAGTCACAGGGTTGAACTTGATAAGGAATCATTATTTTTTAATATTTTTGTCTTTTCTTTTGATGCTTGAATCAAAGAGTGTAACTGAGTTTTGAAATTGTATAATTTAGATTATGGAAAATATAGTGCAATAGAGAGAGGCTATTTTAATTATTTAGTTTTAAGTACAAATATACGACTGGTTAAGTATGGGAAATATCAGGTCACAAATGGCCAAAAATGAAGATAATGACAAAACAAGAAGACGGAACATGTTAGCTGTGGAGTGGCTAAAAGTGAATATAATTACAGTATAACAGAGGTGGAGTCCTTAGTGGAGAAGATGGTGGGCCACAAGCTCGTCACAAAGCAGACGCCCAAAGAAGGCATCCTGGTGAACAAGGTGATGGTAGCCGAGTCGGTGGACATCCTGAGGGAAACCTACTTTTGCATCCTGATGGATAGGTGTGTTTTCCTGAGTGGAAGTGACTTATGTGTTCTCAACTTAGAGCATGTTTACTACATGCAACTATGACTGGATGCACACTTACCTCTCTCATTTATTTATCTGTGTATACGTGTACAGATGGGTATGGGCATATAGATAAGTCATATGAATTTGAATGATATTTGAGTCTAATACTCTTATTTTTTTTTTTTTGTCAACAGGGACCACAATGGACCTGTTTTGATTGCAAGTCCTGATGGAGGAATGGACATTGAGGAGGTTGCTGAGAAAACCCCCGAGCGCTTGCTCACTCTCCCCATCGATATCTTTGAGGGTCTGACACATGACAAGGCCCTGAAAGTGGCAGAATTTCTCAAATTTGAAGGAGATCTCAAGGAAAAAGTGAGGTTCCTGTTGTGATTTTTGTGCAGGGTCAGAGATCAGATTTTTGTGCATTTTTCTGGGAGTCATGCCTTAGTTTAAATTTTGTCCTCTCCTCTCCTCTCCTCTCCCTCCCTCCCTCCCTCCCTCCCTCCCTCCCTCCCTCCCTCCCTCCCTCCCTCCCTCTCTCCCTCCCTCTCCCTCTCTCCCTCTCTCCCTCCCTCCCTCCCTCCCCTCCCTCCCCTCTCTCCCTCCCTCCCTCCCTCCCTCCACCCCTCCACCCCCCTCTGCTCCCCTCCCCCTTCTCTCTCCCTCTTTCTTTTTCTTTTTCTCTTTCTTTTATATAGTACACACAGATGGATAGATAGGAATAGAGAAGTTTTTATTGTAGTAGATAAATCCAGTTATCTTAGGTTATGTATGGAATATAGTTGGCCTACATATGTTATGGTCTCCCTTCTATTCCCCACAGTGTGCTAAGGAAGTACAAGCAATTTGGCAGATGTTCCTGAGTGTCGACGCAACTCAGATTGAGATCAACCCATTAATAGAGACTCCCCAGGGACAGGTTGTTGCAGTTGATGCCAAAATTCAGTTTGATGACAATGCAGAGTTCAGGTGAGATGTCAGGGGCAGGGCAGAAAGGAGCTAGCTTCCAGTTCTCACTCTCTGTATGAAGGTGTTTTTTTGATTGTTAACTTTTTATAGGTAAATGTTATTACTTTTTGTTGTTATTGTCATTCAATATTTCAGTGCATTTTCTCTTTCAAGCTTAATTCA
>NC_061846.1:18460522-18463022 GCF_019202785.1 Penaeus chinensis | reverse complement strand
CTCCTCTCTCCTCCTCCCTCCTCTCTCCTCTCTCCTCCTCCTCCTCCTCCTCCTCCTCCTCCTCCTCCTCCTCCTCCCTCCTCCTCCTCCTCCCTCCTCTCTCCTCCTCCTCCCTCCTCTCTCCTCCTCCTCCCTCCTCCCTCCTCCTCCTCCTCCTCCCTCCTCCTCCCCCCTCCTTCTCTCTCCTCCCTCCTCTCTCCTCCTCCTCCTCCTCCCTCCTCTCTCCTCTCTCCTCTCTCCTCCTCCTCTCTCCTCCTCCTCCTCCTCCTCCTCTCTCCTCCCCTCCTCCTCTCTCCTCCTCCTCCTCCTCTCTCCTCCTCTCTCCTCCTCCTCCTCCTCCCTCCTCTCTCCTTCTTTCCTCCCTCCTCTCTCCTCCTCCTCCCTCCTCTCTCCTCCTCCTCCTCCCTCCTCCTCTCTCCTCGTCCCTCCTATTCCTCCTCCCTCCTCTCTCCTCCTCCTCCTCTCTCCCTCACCTCCCCCCTCTCTCTCCTCCTCCTCCCTCCTCTCCCCTTTCCTCCTCCTCCTTCCTCCTCATCCTCCTCCTCCCTCCTCTCTCCTCCTCCTCCTCCATCAATCCCCTCCCCTCCTCTACTCCTCTCTCCTCCTCCTCCCTCTCTCTCCTCCTCCTCCTCCTCCCCCCTCCTTCCTCCTCTCTCCTCTCTCTCCTCCCTCCTCTCTCCATCCCCTCCTCCTCTCTTCCTTCCTCCTCCCCCTCTCTCCTCCTCCTCTCATCCCTCCTCCTCCTCCTCCTCCTCCTCCTCTCCCCTCCTCATCCCTCCTCCTCCTCCTCCTCTCTCCTCCACTCTCCTCCCCCCTCCTCCTCCTCCTCTCTCCTCCTCCTCCTCTCGCTCATCTCCTCCTCCCTCCTCCCCCCTCCCCTCCTCCTCTCTCCTCTCCCCTCCTCTCCTCCTCTCCTCCGCTCTCCTCATCCCTCCTTCTCCTCCTCCTCCTCCTCCCCTCTCCTCCTCCTCCTCCTCCTCCTCCTCTCTCCTCCCTCCTCTCTCCTCCCTCCTCTCTCCTCCTCCTCCTCCTCTCTCCTCCTCTCTCCTCCTCTCTCCTCTCTCCTCTCTCCTCCTCCCTCTCTCTCCTCCTCCTCCTCCCTCTCTCTCTCTGTTTCTCTCTCCTCCTCCTCCCTCTCTCTCTCTGTTTCTCTCTCTCCCACTCTCTCTCCTTCTTCCTCTCCCTGTCCCTCCGCCTCTCCCTCCTCTCACTTCTTTCTGCATCTCACTCTTTATCAGCAACTGTCAATTCTAAATAGCAATATTTGAATATAGATTTTCTTGTGCTTAAGATACCCATTTACTCTTCAGATGCAACAGTGAAGGCCCTCTTCATCAACATTTTTGGGGGTATTGTCAACACAGCCACCATTGCTAATGGGCTCATCAATGTGCTGCGCAACACCCAGATTGATATACCCCTCATTGTGAGGCTGGAAGGTATGTGACAGAGTCGGTTTTATTAGGGCTGTGTAATTCATTAGCCAGAACCAGTCCAGCTTTGAAGGATAGTAACTTCTTGTGTTGCATAAATAATGTATCTTCTGACATGTTAGAAATAGTGTTTCATACAGAAATCTGGTGAAATTTTTTTTATTATAAGATACAAAATAAATATTTTCAAAATTCAAGGAAAATGGTAAACAGGTTAGACAGGTAGTACTCATAATTGGATCATTGGTAACTGGTGGTTTTGGGTTAACCTTTAGGATTAGTAGATAGTAGTTGCAGTTTTAGTGATATTAGACACCATTTCATCACTTGTGTTATTGTAATTTTAAAGTTGGATATCACATGCTACTTTTATATTGTCGTCTGTTATATTTGCATTTGATTCAGTGGTATTAAGGTTAGAATACTATCTGCCACAATGCTTGTATTCATTTGATATAATGGTAGAGGTTTAAGCAAATATATATATCTATTTTTCAGGAACAAATGTAGACGAGGCCAAACGCATACTTGCAGAATCAGGATGCAACATTGAATCTACAAGTGACTTAGATGAGGCGGCAAAGAAGGCTGTTGCTTCCATCAATTAAATTGTAATTCATTCTAAATTGCATCTTAAAATCATCCATGGCATCTGATACAGACACCAGTTTTGTAGTCCAAGATTGTTAAGAAAGTTGTTAGGAAACAGGTGATGCAATTTTGTGTGTGAAATTTGTTGTAATGCCTTATATATGCATATGAATATGCAGATACTAGGTGTGGAAGTTCTTGAAAGAGAGTGAGTGAATCAGTGTGAAAATAAGGGTGTGTGAGGAAGTGATGAAGGAGGAAAGAGAGAGAGAATGAGTGAAATAACATTTTGATGGTGAATGAAAGTATGTGCATAAACTTGTGCATGTATTTGGCAACTTATCCATTTTATGCACAAAAATCGTGCACATGTATCTGTGCATTATACTTCCAAAGTTCAAACACATTAGGAGTCAAACTCATGTAGGTAAATTAAGCAAACCTGACAATATTTTTTAGAAGGGAATTTAACACAC
>NC_061846.1:18440522-18443022 GCF_019202785.1 Penaeus chinensis | reverse complement strand
TATTGTTATTGTTATTGTTATTGTTATTGTTATTATTATTATTGTTATTATTATTGTTTTAATTATTATTATTGTTATTGTTATTGTTTTTATTATTTTTATTTAATCATCATCATCATCATCATCATCATCATCATCATCATCATCATTATCATCATCATCATCATCATCATCATCATCATCATCATCATCATCATCATCATCATCATCATCATCATCATCATCATCATCATCATCATCATCATCATCATCTAGTAGTATTACTATTATTTTTACTTTTCTTTCATTGTATTGTATTTGTACTATATTTTATTATATGTAATTATATCCTATTGTATTATATTAAATATTATGTTATATTATTGTGATTCTTTGTTATATTATAATAAATTATTTTATATTATGACATTTGATTATGGTATTATTATTATTATCATTATTATTTTTGTTATTATTATTATTATTATTATTATTATTATTATTATTATTATTATTATATTTTTATTATTATTGTGATTCTTTGTTATATTATAATATATTATCTTATATTATATTTTAATATGTTATTATTATTATTATCATTATTATTTTTGTTGTTATTGTTATTATTATTATTACTATTGTTATTATTATATTTTTATTATGTTTGTTGTCATTGTTATTGCTGCCTTTGTCACTATCATATATAGATACCAATTTTGCCTCTTCTTTTTCCAGTCCAGCATGACTAGAATCAGCACTGTGGAGCTGACTCTGTAAGATGACGGAAACGCTCCTGTTTCTAAACGGGCAGCCGGTGATTTTCACAAGTGATGGCACAGAGTCCCTCGTCCAGAGCAACAGCCCTCTGTCATCAGGGGCTCAGAGCCAGGCAGTGTCACAGTATATTAAGGATATCAAGGAGGAGCTCTATGAACCCCAGGTGGAAGGAGAGGATGCCACCATGCCAGTGGGGAACAGATTGGAGGAGGGATTGGCCAGTAACGTAGCTCCTACCGCACTGCAGGTGCAGGTGGACGGCAAGGAGGTGCCAGGGTTCATGCTGGCTGGCCAAAATGTGAGGACTGTGAATACAGTGGTCGGGCATTCCCTCCCCAGTCAGGGTAATAGCTACGAATTGCTCAGCTCGATCAAGAGCGAGTGCGGCCCCAACAATGAGGAAGCCTCTGAAAATGAGGCAGCGGAGTTCTTGCAGCTCCATGATCAGCCTGCACAGACAGTTCTCAGGAAAGATGGTAGTTTTACAGGAGAGGGAGAAGGAAGCTGCAGAAATGAGATGTTTGCATTAGGGACTGGTGGTGAACTTTTACCTCAGACACAGGTAGAGGGTAATTCTGTGATTGGGAATGGATTAGACAATACCCTTGGCCTGCAGAACATCGTGAGGCTCCCTCTTATGTCATCAAATGTTGACACTGTGGCACAAACTGTAGCTGGTACAAATCCTGATAGTGAGCAGCAAAGGAACTTGAACACTTTTGTAGCCATCATCCAAGGAGAAGATGGCAACACTCAGACAGTGGAACTGTCACCAGAGGAAGCCTGCCGTCTCAATCTGCTAGGTGGCAATGGGGCAACCCAGCAAGTGGTGCATCAGTCCCATGTTAAGGTGGAGGATGCTGGTCCTCCACAGACAAGTGTCCAGACTCAGGATGTGAATCACATGGTCAAAATGGAAGGAGAGAATGAATATTCTGGCAGAGTTTCTCCAGGAGTGTTGCCAATGGACTCAGTTGGAGGAAATGTGTCCTCTGAGGCTTCAAGCAGTGATGCTGATGTGTCCCTAGAGCCCTTCCTTCTCATCCCAGAGTATGGTGCAGATGGTAGCATTTCCATGCTGAGAATTCATGGCTCAGACCCAGAGCCCCAACAGAAGTCAGAAATGAATCCTGTGTCCTTTGATAACCAGCCAGTGGAACCTTCACATGTGGCAGAGAATTCTCCTCCGCCAGAAGCCCCACAGATGTTCCCTTGTCCCAGTCAGAATGTGCACAAGATCACAATACCAACAAGCACGGCCCAGCCAGTCAAGCGGTCATCCAACAAGCACAAAAACATTGACTGGAAGACGGTGACGCCCCGATTCCGGAGTATGCCAAGAGTCCCTGGCAGCATGTATCTTAGAGACATTGCCAAAAGGACAAAGTTCAGAAATCTGACCTCCTTTCTCAACACTAAACATCCTTCTCAGAAAGCAAGTGTTGTAGAGAAGGAACCGGAGGTGAGGGAAGTCAGCGTCCCTCATACGCACACCATCACGCAGCCTAGCACATATCACATCACTGTCCCTGGATTACCCAATGCCACAGCAAAAATCTCAATACCTGGCCTTATATCATCCTCCTCATCAAACCTCATCTCATCCTCAACACCAGCAATGTCACGGGGCTCCGGCATGAGACTTATCTCGAACCAGACATCCCCACAGGTTATGGAAGCAAAAGCCATGCCACTCAAGTCGGAAAATGTACCAATCCGGTTGTCCCTGCAACCTACCCAC
>NC_061846.1:18430522-18435522 GCF_019202785.1 Penaeus chinensis | reverse complement strand
TTAAGACGAGAAACAGGCAGAGACAAACTGACTATAGCATGAATGCGCTGTCCCCCTTTCCAGGTTGTTTACCCAGAGGACATTGTTCACCTAAATGATGACGATGATGACAATGATGATATCATCTGGGAAGACAGCCTAGATGACAGCCACTCTGAGAAACGCCGTGGCCGGAAGCCCAAAGATTGGCGGAAGACCAAATTGGTGGATGAGGGGGACGATGTGGACGTAGAAATCTTAGTGAGTTTGCAATGATGTTTTATGAATGTTAATTATAAAAAAAAAAAAAAAAACTCCCATAGGGAATCAGGCATTGTTTATATTCATCATATTACCACCAGATATAGTCTAGTCTTTATATTTTATAATGAAAGCTAATGCCATGCTCATCTGCAGGAGGAGAGGGAAGGTCGGAAGAACCACATTTCACGCACAAGATCAGGTCGCATCTCACGGCCCCCAAGGCACATGATGAAGGACTTCAAGCACCTCCACCCTATCAACTTCAATGACGATGACAAAGACAAAGATGCGCCTAGCATTGGCTACTCAGACTACAACGTCCAGAACCAGGTGGAGAGTGAGGAGAAGCCCATAGAGCCAGGTACGTGTGCTTCAATTTTTGTGTGTGCGTGTGTGTGTGTGGTGGAGGGGGGGGGGGGATGTGTGCTTCAACTATGTTTTTGTGTGTGTGATGTGTGCTTTTTTTTCTTTGTAATTCAGTGTAGATCTGAGAACAAAAGAGTATTTTGAAAATTGCAACATTTGAAAGCTGAGATTACCATGCATTGAATGATACAGGTTGATTGTGATAGATTTTGGTGTATTAGAGGTGTATATGTAGGTTATATATGCTGACCCTAAAGCCTTTTCAGTGATATTTGAACTGCCACCACGGAAGAAGCGAGAGGTGCCTCCGCTGACGCGTCTTCGTTACACGTGCCTTACTTGTGGGAAGCTGTACATGGGGCGGATAGAGGCCCACTACCGCAAGTTCCCCGATCACCGCCGTGAGCGCCCTCTTGCCACCAGTGAGATTCAGCAGTCCTACTCTACCATCAAGGCCCTCTCAGACACTGCCAAACCCAGTGCTGAGGAGGGGGGGGAAGTTAATAAATCGGTGCTAAGCCCCACCCCTGGTACACAGGCCTCAGAGACCAGTGGTGAGCCCAGCCTTCCCATGGAAACCCTCACTACCAGGCCCCTAGAAGCAGACACCAGCCACCATATCAAGAATGAGCCCAGTTCAGAGGTGCCAGAATTCTTGCCAACACCCGAAGCCATTCCTGTGAAGCCAGTTCGAGGCAGGGGCAGGGGCCGCAGAGGACGTCGTGGCAGAGGTAGAGGAGGAAGGTTTGGTGCTCTTGGGAAACCTCCTTCTTCATCCACCAAGCCACCTCCTGCTCCACCACCTTCAGCAATCTCCATGTTGGAAAAGGTGAATGTGACTGAATGCTGTCCTTGCCATGGTATTTGTGAAATAGACAATGATGTTTATATTATCATTATACACTTAGGTTGAATTTAGAACTTATACGTTTTTGCCATCATAATTATTGTTACTACAAATAATTATGATTGTGTTTATCATTTATAAATTATCATCTCTGTAATGGTCCTTACAGATATTGGGAGGCTACAGTGGAGAGGAGATCCTTCAAGCTGTGGGCAGGAGGCTGCTGGAGACCCTGAGTCCATGGCAGCTGCTGTGCTTCCAGGCTAAGAGGTTGGAGGAAGAGGGAGACCTCCAATCATGGCAGGGACGAGTTCTGTATCTGGAACAGCTCCTGCAAGAGTGTAAGAATGAATTCAATAGGGAGCTGCAGCACTTCTCTGACCCAGTGATTGAGGGGCACTTGTTGGCAAATCCCCTCGCCCTGACCTCTGCCCCGGAGGTACTGAAATTCTCAGACTCCAAAGCAGACAAGGAAGTGGGCCGAAAGCTGAGTCAGGAGACAGAAAATAGAAGTCTGCAGACTGTACAGGGAGAGGGGGTGATGGACAGCATGAATTTTGAGAGTGCAGGAACTCAAGAAACGAGTGCTAATGTTGATGCAGATATGGATAATTTAAAGGTAAGAATCTGACCAGGTAATGGATTTTCGCAGTATGGTGAAGGTTTGTTACATCAGAAATAATGGACCATAGTAGCATAATATACATGTAGATCTGTCTTTAGGAATAATAAACATTATTTTGTATGAATCCACAGAATGAAGTAAAAAATGAATTTGTGTATAAGACAATTTTTTTACACTTAACCCAATGGCGTCGGGTATAGAAAAATAAAAAAAACTCTACGCTCTGGCAAACAGCGGCAACGCGCCGACTCTGAGTGCGTGAATTCGGTACATCAAGCCGAATCATTGCCTCGGGGTGTTTTGGCGTGGCGCCGCTGCGGACAGCCGCACGCCTCATTTCGGGCGTATTGTTATGACGGCGATAGCCGTGACCCGTCGCCATTGGGTTAAGATTTATAACAAGGCATTAATATTGGTTCCAATTACAGATAACTGAAATCCTTGCCAATGCTCTGGGTGTGGCCAGTGGGTTTTACAAACTTCGTGAACAGAATTCCTCCTCCAAAGAAGCCTCAGAGGTAGACCCCAGTCCAGATTTGGGGGAGAAGGGAAATACGACAGAGCAGGTACAACAGGGAACGAAGCACAAGATGGAGATGGACGACATGACTGCTCTCTCTCCCATCAAGAGGATTCGATTGGATGTCACTGAGTGTGAGGAAGGTGGCAAGAATGTTGCTGCATCTACCATGGAAAGCAGCTGTAGGGATGACAGGCAGCAGATGGAGGCTTGCATCAGGAATTCTGAGGAGAACCATAATGATGGAAGTATGGATAAACCTTTGGACAGTTCAGAACATCTGCCCTTGTCCCCGTATACCATAACTCCCCAGGTCTCACCCATGTCTAGTCTCACCTCAACTACTGCTGTTCTCCAAACATCCATGCCCTCAGCTTCATCAACCATAAACACATCTGCTGCATCCACAACACTGTCCACTGCCCTCACAGCTTCGAGCTTCAACCTTCCACTAAATAGTGAAAGCGGTTCTGTGAACAGAACACCACTCACAGAAAACCAGACAGCTCCCTGTGTCACAGTGCACACATCAGCAATGACCAGTACCACAGCAAGCTTGCCCATTGAAGTTGCTAGTTTTACCAGTCAGAGCAACAACTCAGTGCCAGCTATTTCTTCTTGCATGCAGATGCCCACCATGGAAGCCTCCCTTGTCACCACATCTGCTCTACCCCAAGAGACTCCCATGCAGCAGATGCCCATGGGTGACCTAGACATCACAGCTGATGACCTTCCCCGCCTGCTCAGTGAGGGCACAGGGCTGGTGGTGGGTGCAGGAACAGATGGAGCAGATGCCTGTGATGCACCAAAACTCCTTGACACTTCAGGAGATACTACTGATCTGAGTGAGATGCTTTTCAAGCTGCAGGAGGTGACAGCAAGTATTGGGCAGACCCAAGACCCGAACCTAGAGCAGCCAGTGTACCAGGGGGCCATTATGGCCACTAATCACCAGCTCAATGGGGATGGCACACAGATGATGACTTCACAGAGCATGAGTGCACAGAGTGACATTACCCTGACCACTCAAGGCTTTAACCCCATGGCCCAGCCCATGATCACGTATTCCACCTCAGGCACCTCCCAGCCCAGCACTCAGCCCTCCATGCCCCTTCTCACCTTCTCTGGGGCCCTGGAATCAGACACTGACTTTCAAAGCACTGCCTCCTCTGACATGAGCCAACCCATCAGCAGCAGTGCCCCAGAGTGCGTGGCAAAGCAACCGCAGAGAGATGGCAGCAGTCAGGACGTTAGCATCACGCAACCTGAGATTAGCCTGGCGGATGAGCGAGAGAGGATGGGCCTTGGGTTCACAGTGTCAGAGTTTGAGGAGCTTCTGAAGAGATAGTGCACATAGAGCATTCAGGAGAATACACAATGTTGGCTTTAATAAGTAAATAAAACCTGTAGTAATTGATGAAATTCTAGTGTTTTGAAAAGGAGAGAAAAATGATCATTTTACCATATATAAATAGTGTGCCCAAGCAGTATCACAAAGTTTTCATTGTTAATATGTGTATATGTGAATGCATTAAGAATATGCTTTGCCAAATATTACTGTACATTTTAGATACAAAACTTGTGAACAACGGATATATTCCTTCATATTACTGAGTATATTTTAGTTGTCTGAGTGTATCATTAACATCTTCCTTGTGTCAAAACCTTTCAGATATATATTTATAGCTTCTAAATGTTCCATTATTTATTGTCATTCATCTCTGACCAGGAAGTTTATTTCACATTTTGACCACAACATTAATTTAATTGAACAAAAAAATCTTTAAAAAAAGTAAAAAAAATATATATATATAAAATAAATATATACGTGTCAAATCGTTTCCAACTCTTTTTTGCATTGTATACATACAAATATTATGATACTCCACATTCCACTTCCACTGATCATTTTCATATTTGTGTATTGTTTAACTCCTTGCATTTCTGCTGCCGTTCCCCAAGTAGTGTGCAGGAGTTACTGTTCAATGGTTATTAGGCTGGATTTCAAGAACAAGGAAAAATTATGAAATTTTTGGATAGCTGTAAGAAAAAAAGTACTGATGTGATGTAAAAAAAAAAAAAAAAAAAAAAAAAAAAATAAGACATTATGATTAAGACGATGTAAGTTTAAAAGCCTTGTTCTCTCAAGATGTGTAACGAATGAATAGTGCAGAATGAGGTTTCGGACTTTGTAGAATTCGTACGTTTAAATTTCTTTGTAGAATTCATACAGAACATTTCAATTTCTTTGTAACCTTTAGTACCCAAAGCATTGATGAGATACTGTATACAACTATTCCATTGCAAATATGAAGCTTAAAGGAAAAAAAAAAAGTGCTAATATCTGATAATGATTATGCACTCCTGTAACACACACCCTTTCCCCAATTTCTAGTTCA
>NC_061846.1:18420522-18423022 GCF_019202785.1 Penaeus chinensis | reverse complement strand
ATACTCGTATAAATATAATATATATACATATATACTCGTGTATATATATATATATATATATATATATACACATATATACATATACACACACACACACACACACACACACACACACACACACACACACATATATATATATATATATATATATATATATATATATATAGAGAGAGAGAGAGAGAGAGAGAGAGAGAGAGAGAGAGAGAGAGAGAGAGAGAGAGATAGACGGACAAACAGACTGACACACAAAAACAGAGAGAGAGAGAGAGAGAGAGAGAGAGAGAGAGAGAGAGAGAGAGAGAGAGAGAGAGAGAGAGAGAGAGAGAGAGAGAGAGAGAGAGAGAGAGAGAGAGAGAGAGAGAGAGAGAGAGAGAGAGAGAGAGAGAGAGAGAGAGAGAGAGAGAGGGGGGGGGGGGAGGTAGAGGTAGATAGACATAGAGAGAGAGAGAAGAAGAGCCTCGGTTTGCCTTCCTTAGGTGACTCACTATGACTCGCAGGTAGCAGAGGCTTAAGAAGGTGAGTTTGCAAAAGTTTTTTTGTTTATCAAAAGAATTCATTAATTATATTCCTTTTTCATATTTCTTGGTAGAACGCAAAAATCAATACTTTACCTTCCGAATCTATTCATATATTGCGTGTCATTTTGCCTCATCCTTTTTAATATTCTGGATTCATGACTACTGCAATACGTAATTTTTTCTCCGGAATTCGTAGCATTAGTGCAAATTCTGCCAGAGACCACCGTGGCGAAAATTACGTAATTCCTACACCCACTCATACCCACGTTGCGTAAAGGTAACACTTGCCATTACGCCGAGTCACGTTGATTTTCATAAGTTATCATAGTGTCTCCTCACCTCGCGCAGTGAAAGAAAACGGGCATTCCATATTGTATCGAACAAAACCCAAGGTGAAGTATCATCACACCAGCTTCACCACATGGTATGGAATGCACACTTAAGGCTTCAGTACGCTTAGTATGTGTACATCGCTCCCATACAAGCTCATCTAAGGCTGTGCCACGCCTGCCAGTTGAGGCACCGTTCCTCCCTGCTATTTGTCTATTCCGAACACTTTCGTTACTACCATTTATGACTACGAATATCATAGCTCCTTCGGCATCCTTGACTATTAAAAGCCTTTTTCATACTAACCGCTCACATACATACACACGCACATAGAGGCCACACAGACACACACACACATATTTATGTAACCCATGAATATCAGCCAGGCATTTTGAAATGTCACTGTCTCTTTAAATGTTCCTGTTGCCAAAATTTCTTGCATGTCTATTTAGATATTTCGGCGACCCAGCTGGACATGAGGCGTGGGAGCAGGGATGCTGACCGTTGCAAGCGAGTAAAATCCTGCAAGTAAGCCAAAAAGCACGAGGATCGGCCTCCCTCAGCACAAAGGCGGGCGCAGCGACGGCCCGGCTGTGTCGCACGGATGTCCCTGCTCCTCGCCCTTCAGTCGAGGGGACGCGTGCCGCCGCGCCGCCGTGATTCTACCCTCCTCGCGCTCCTCCGCTCGGGCCGCGCCTCACTTGCACCATGAAGGACCTGCTAGACACACCGTCGTTCTGGGACGATGTTCCTTCGTTCGAGGGCTCGGCGCCGCACATCTTCGTGGTGCTGGGCGCGTCGGGCGACCTGGCCAAGAAGAAGATCTACCCGACGCTGTGGTGGCTGTTCCGCGACCGCCTCGTGCCGGAGAACACCATCTTCGTGGGCTACGCGCGGTCGTGGCTGACGGTGGCGCAGCTGAAGGAGAAGTGTCAGCCATACATGAAGGTGAAGGATTGCGAGCAGGAGCGCTACGAGGAGTTCTGGCGCGTGAACCACTACGTTCGGGGCTCGTACGACACCCGCCAGGACTTCGAGCTGCTGGACCAGGAGATGCAGAAGGTGGGCACCGCCAGGGCCAACCGCATCTTTTACCTGGCGCTGCCGCCGTCCGTGTTCGACGTGGTGACCACCAACCTGAAGGCGTGCTGCATGGCCAGCCAGGGGTGGACGCGCGTGATCATCGAGAAGCCGTTCGGGAAGGACTCGGAGTCGTCGGCCAAGCTGTCGAACCACCTGGCGGCGCTGTTCAAGGAGGAGGAGCTGTACCGCATCGACCACTACCTCGGCAAGGAGATGGTGCAGAACCTCATGACGCTCAGGTGAGGCGGACGCTCACGCAATCATTAGCGTAGATTCTCGTGGCTCGCAGGTGAGAGAGGGTCAGGCCATGAAGGGCGTCTTCCCTTTGGCAGGAAAACGGGTAGCTTTTCAACACAAAAGTATGGAGATGCAGTGTAATATCTGTTTACGTAATTTGATTTTAGGATATTCCTACAAGAGTTAATCAGTCACTATCACTTTTAAAACGACCCTTAAAATTAGAATGGTTTTAGTAGCTCCATACCAACACGTAAGGATTGCACAGACATTAATACCAAGACGCAGATTGGCGGAAATCACGTATTTCGTAATGAGAGATATTGCCAGCA
>NC_061846.1:18408022-18418022 GCF_019202785.1 Penaeus chinensis | reverse complement strand
GAATTTCACATCTTTTGACAGCGGCTTTTGCCTCTTCCTCAGTCCTCCGTGCATGTTTTCTATTTTTTCCTTCATCATCATCATCATCAAGTGTGCAAGGGCAAACCACCACATGGTGATGTCATGCTAGCTCTTTGCAATTTTACCTGCAACTTGTAATCTCCACTTTAGTACGCTCTGCACAGGCCGAATGACGGTGGCCTTCTAACTTTCATTTTGGCTGATTACCATTTTGGCTTCGATTCGTACATGTTTCCAGATCGTATTATTCACGTATTAATGATTTACATGGCGCTTCCTCGGTCTTTTTCGTGATTATTTACTCGCAGAAACAAGATATCGATGGAAGTAACGGCTGCTATCATTGGCGAAACGTTCGAGAAATTTAAATACGAGGGAGATTTTTAGCTTAAGTATAGCTTCGTCGCCAATGTCCGTGGTCTTTAATGGGTGGGTGCATTCCTCATTACAGCGACAGACATCTTTCTTGGCCAAAGAGCGACATATTGCGGTGATTTTGTTGCCTGGCAGAACTCCAAAGTCGTGAGATTCAGGCGCTGCGTCAAAGTCGTGACCATTAGCTAGCGCTGCAGCTGGAAATTCTTGCCATCAATCCCTAGATTTTAATTTCTCTTTTAACTTTATACGATCATTATTAAGCGTATGGGAAATAAATTCATACCAGAACTTTCGACAAAGAAATTGTATGCAGAGCGAAGGGTTGTCATATCGTTAAAATATCGAGTGAAATGTTTCCTCGGAAAGTGAAAGGAAAAACCCTCCTTGGCAGTCGTGCGCCAGCTGATAGCAAGGCCTCCTCAATGGACTGGAATGTTTGACAGACGTATTTTCGAGGCGGCGCAGTGAACGTTGCTTGCCGTGTCCTCTTGTCAAACTGGGTAACACGTGTCTTGTAGGAGGCGTAGTGTCGGCTGATCAGGGAAGCCTTGTAAGTGTCGATAGGAAGAGCGAGGACCCGAGTGCCGGCAGCGCCACCATGTCACGCCCGGTCGTTACGAAAACCGAATCTCAGGGAGCGGAGGAGATGCTGTCCCTCCTCCGGCAGAGTCTCCGGTCGTGCAAGACGCCCGGAGAGACCAATTTCGAGGGCTCGGCGCCGCACATCTTCGTGGTGCTGGGCGCGTCGGGCGACCTGGCCAAGAAGAAGATCTACCCGACGCTGTGGTGGCTGTTCCGCGACCGCCTCGTGCCGGAGAACACCATCTTCGTGGGCTACGCGCGGTCGGGGCTGACGGTGGCGGAGCTGAAGGAGAAGTGCCAGCAGTACATGAAGGTGAAGGATTGCGAGCAGGAGCGCTACGAGGAATTCTGGCGCGTGAACCACTACGTGCGGGGCTCGTACGACACCCGCCGGGACTTCGAGCTGCTGGACCAGGAGATGCAGAAGGTGGGCACCGCCAGGGCCAACCGCATCTTCTACCTGGCGCTGCCGCCGTCCGTGTTCGACGTGGTGACCACCAACCTGAAGGCGTGCTGCATGGCCAGCCAGGGGTGGACGCGCGTGATCATAGAGAAGCCGTTCGGAAAGGACTCGGAGTCGTCGGCCAAGCTGTCGAACCACCTGGCGGCGCTGTTCAAGGAGGAGGAGCTGTACCGCATCGACCACTACCTCGGCAAGGAGATGGTGCAGAACCTCATGACGCTCAGGTGAGGCGGATGGACTGCCTGCCAGTCTTCTGCTCGTTGTTAACTTTCCTTTCAATCTCTGGCCCTCATAACAAATACTCCCAGGGGCCTGGCACCGGACGTGCGGCACTCTATCTCCTTTCTATCTCCCTTTCTATCTCCCTTTCTATCTCCCTTTCTATCTCCTTTCTATCTCCCTTTCTATCTCCTTTCTATCTCCCTTTCTATCTCCCTTTCTATCTCCCGTTCTATCTCCCGTTCTATCTCCCGTTCTATCTCCCGTTCTATCTCCCGTTCTATCTCCCGTTCTATCTCCCGTTCTATCTCCCGTTCTATCTCCCGTTCTATCTCCCGTTCTATCTCCCGTTCTATCTCCCGTTCTATCTCCCGTTCTATCTCCCGTTCTATCTCCCGTTCTATCTCCCGTTCTATCTCCCGTTCTATCTCCCGTTCTATCTCCCGTTCTATCTCCCGTTCTATCTCCCGTTCTATCTCCCGTTCTATCTCCCGTTCTATCTCCCGTTCTATCTCCCGTTCTATCTCCCGTTCTATCTCCCTTTCTATCTCCCTTTCT
The DNA here is from genome assembly GCF_019202785.1 of Penaeus chinensis. NCBI lineage: Eukaryota > Metazoa > Arthropoda > Malacostraca > Decapoda > Penaeidae > Penaeus > Penaeus chinensis. The sequence goes on along the minus strand of NC_061846.1, from coordinate 18,415,801 downwards.
ATCTCCTTTCTATCTCCCTTTCTATCTCCCGTTCTATCTCCCGTTCTATCTCCCGTTCTATCTCCCGTTCTATCTCCCGTTCTATCTCCCGTTCTATCTCCCGTTCTATCTCCCGTTCTATCTCCCGTTCTATCTCCCGTTCTATCTCCCGTTCTATCTCCCGTTCTATCTCCCGTTCTATCTCCCGTTCTATCTCCCGTTCTATCTCCCGTTCTATCTCCCGTTCTATCTCCCGTTCTATCTCCCGTTCTATCTCCCGTTCTATCTCCCGTTCTATCTCCCGTTCTATCTCCCGTTCTATCTCCCGTTCTATCTCCCGTTCTATCTCCCGTTCTATCTCCCGTTCTATCTCCCGTTCTATCTCCCGTTCTATCTCCCGTTCTATCTCCCGTTCTATCTCCCGTTCTATCTCCCGTTCTATCTCCCGTTCTATCTCCCGTTCTATCTCCCGTTCTATCTCCCGTTCTATCTCCCGTTCTATCTCCCGTTCTATCTCCCGTTCTATCTCCCGTTCTATCTCCCGTTCTATCTCCCGTTCTATCTCCCGTTCTATCTCCCGTTCTATCTCCCGTTCTATCTCCCGTTCTATCTCCCGTTCTATCTCCCGTTCTATCTCCCGTTCTATCTCCCGTTCTATCTCCCGTTCTATCTCCCGTTCTATCTCCCGTTCTATCTCCCGTTCTATCTCCCGTTCTATCTCCCGTTCTATCTCCCGTTCTATCTCCCGTTCTATCTCCCGTTCTATCTCCCGTTCTATCTCCCGTTCTATCTCCCGTTCTATCTCCCGTTCTATCTCCCGTTCTATCTCCCGTTCTATCTCCCGTTCTATCTCCCGTTCTATCTCCCGTTCTATCTCCCGTTCTATCTCCCGTTCTATCTCCCGTTCTATCTCCCGTTCTATCTCCCGTTCTATCTCCCGTTCTATCTCCCTTTCTATCTCCTTTCTATCTCCTTTCTATCTCCCTTTCTATCTCCCTTTCTATCTCCCTTTCTATCTCCCTTTCTATCTCCCTTTCTATCTCCCGTTCTATCTCCCGTTCTATCTCCCGTTCTATCTCCCGTTCTATCTCCCGTTCTATCTCCCGTTCTATCTCCCGTTCTATCTCCCGTTCTATCTCCCGTTCTATCTCCCGTTCTATCTCCCGTTCTATCTCCCGTTCTATCTCCCTTTCTATCTCCTTTCTATCTCCCTTTCTCTCTCCCTTTCTCTCTCCCTTTCTCTCTCCCTTTCTCTCTCCCTTTCTCTCTCCCTTTCTCTCTCCCTTTCTCTCTCCCTTTCTCTCTCCCTTTCTCTCTCCCTTTCTCTCTCCCTTTCTCTCTCCCTTTCTCTCTCCCTTTCTCTCTCCCTTTCTCTCTCCCTTTCTCTCTCCCTTTCTCTCTCCCTTTCTCTCTCCCTTTCTCTCTCCCTTTCTCTCTCCCTTTCTCTCTCCCTTTCTCTCTCCCTTTCTCTCTCCCTTTCTCTCTCCCTTTCTCTCTCCCTTTCTCTCTCCCTTTCTCTCTCCCTTTCTCTCTCCCTTTCTCTCTCCCTTTCTCTCTCCCTTTCTATCTCCCTTTCTCTCTCCTTTCTATCTCCCTTTCTATCTCCCTTTCTATCTCCCTTTCTATCTCCCGTTCTATCTCCCGTTCTATCTCCCGTTCTATCTCCCGTTCTATCTCCCGTTCTATCTCCCGTTCTATCTCCCGTTCTATCTCCCGTTCTATCTCCCGTTCTATCTCCCGTTCTATCTCCCGTTCTATCTCCCGTTCTATCTCCCGTTCTATCTCCCTTTCTATCTCCCTTTCTATCTCCTTTCTATCTCCCTTTCTATCTCCCGTTCTATCTCCCGTTCTATCTCCCGTTCTATCTCCCGTTCTATCTCCCGTTCTATCTCCCTTTCTATCTCCCTTTCTATCTCCTTTCTATCTCCCTTTCTATCTCCCTTTCTATCTCCCTTTCTATCTCCCGTTCTATCTCCCGTTCTATCTCCCTTTCTATCTCCTTTCTATCTCCCTTTCTATCTCCCTTTCTATCTCCCTTTCTATCTCCCTTTCTATCTCCCTTTCTATCTCCCTTTCTATCTCCCTTTCTATCTCCCTTTCTATCTCCCTTTCTATCTCCCTTTCTATCTCCCTTTCTATCTCCCTTTCTATCTCCCTTTCTATCTCCTTTCTATCTCCCTTTCTATCTCCCTTTCTATCTCCTTTCTATCTCCCTTTCTATCTCCCTTTCTATCTCCCTTTCTATCTCCCTTTCTATCTCCTTTCTATCTCCCGTTCTATCTCCCGTTCTATCTCCCGTTCTATCTCCCGTTCTATCTCCCGTTCTATCTCCCGTTCTATCTCCCGTTCTATCTCCCGTTCTATCTCCCGTTCTATCTCCCGTTCTATCTCCCGTTCTATCTCCCGTTCTATCTCCCGTTCTATCTCCCGTTCTATCTCCCGTTCTATCTCCCGTTCTATCTCCCGTTCTATCTCCCGTTCTATCTCCCGTTCTATCTCCCGTTCTATCTCCCGTTCTATCTCCCGTTCTATCTCCCGTTCTATCTCCCGTTCTATCTCCCGTTCTATCTCCCGTTCTATCTCCCGTTCTATCTCCCGTTCTATCTCCCGTTCTATCTCCCGTTCTATCTCCCGTTCTATCTCCCGTTCTATCTCCCGTTCTATCTCCCGTTCTATCTCCCGTTCTATCTCCCGTTCTATCTCCCGTTCTATCTCCCGTTCTATCTCCCGTTCTATCTCCCGTTCTATCTCCCGTTCTATCTCCCGTTCTATCTCCCGTTCTATCTCCCGTTCTATCTCCCGTTCTATCTCCCGTTCTATCTCCCGTTCTATCTCCCGTTCTATCTCCCGTTCTATCTCCCGTTCTATCTCCCGTTCTATCTCCCGTTCTATCTCCCGTTCTATCTCCCGTTCTATCTCCCGTTCTATCTCCCGTTCTATCTCCCGTTCTATCTCCCGTTCTATCTCCCGTTCTATCTCCCGTTCTATCTCCCGTTCTATCTCCCTTTCTATCTCCCTTTCTATCTCCCTTTCTATCTCCCGTTCTATCTCCCGTTCTATCTCCCGTTCTATCTCCCGTTCTATCTCCCGTTCTATCTCCCGTTCTATCTCCCTTTCTATCTCCCTTTCTCTCTCCCTTTCTCTCTCCCTTTCTCTCTCCCTTTCTCTCTCCCTTTCTCTCTCCCTTTCTATCTCCCTTTCTCTCTCCCTTTCTCTCTCCCTTTCTCTCTCCCTTTCTCTCTCCCTTTCTATCTCCCGTTCTATCTCCCGTTCTATCTCCCGTTCTATCTCCCGTTCTATCTCCCGTTCTATCTCCCGTTCTATCTCCCGTTCTATCTCCCGTTCTATCTCCCGTTCTATCTCCCGTTCTATCTCCCGTTCTATCTCCCGTTCTATCTCCCGTTCTATCTCCCGTTCTATCTCCCGTTCTATCTCCCGTTCTATCTCCCGTTCTATCTCCCGTTCTATCTCCCGTTCTATCTCCCGTTCTATCTCCCGTTCTATCTCCCGTTCTATCTCCCGTTCTATCTCCCGTTCTATCTCCCGTTCTATCTCCCGTTCTATCTCCCGTTCTATCTCCCTTTCTCTCTCCCTTTCTCTCTCCCTTTCTCTCTCCCTTTCTCTCTCCCTTTCTCTCTCCCTTTCTCTCTCCCTTTCTATCTCCCGTTCTATCTCCCGTTCTATCTCCCGTTCTATCTCCCGTTCTATCTCCCGTTCTATCTCCCGTTCTATCTCCCGTTCTATCTCCCGTTCTATCTCCCGTTCTATCTCCCGTTCTATCTCCCGTTCTATCTCCCGTTCTATCTCCCGTTCTATCTCCCGTTCTATCTCCCGTTCTATCTCCCGTTCTATCTCCCGTTCTATCTCCCGTTCTATCTCCCGTTCTATCTCCCGTTCTATCTCCCGTTCTATCTCCCGTTCTATCTCCCGTTCTATCTCCCGTTCTATCTCCCGTTCTATCTCCCGTTCTATCTCCCGTTCTATCTCCCGTTCTATCTCCCTTTCTATCTCCTTTCTATCTCCCTTTCTCTCTCCCTTTCTCTCTCCCTTTCTCTCTCCCTTTCTATCTCCCTTTCTATCTCCCTTTCTATCTCCTTTCTATCTCCCTTTCTATCTCCTTTCTATCTCCCTTTCTCTCTCCCTTTCTCTCTCCCTTTCTCTCTCCCTTTCTCTCTCCCTTTCTCTCTCCCTTTCTATCTCCCTTTCTATCTCCTTTCTATCTCCCTTTCTATCTCCCTTTCTATCTCCTTTCTATCTCCCTTTCTATCTCCCGTTCTATCTCCTTTCTATCTCCCTTTCTATCTCCCGTTCTATCTCCTTTCTATCTCCCTTTCTATCTCCTTTCTATCTCCCTTTATATCTCCCTTATATCTTCTTTCTCTCTCCCTTTCTCTCTCCCTTTCTCTCTCCCTTTCTATCTCCTTTCTATCTCCCTTTCTCTCTCCCTCTCCCTCTCCCTCTCCCTCTCCCTCTCCCTCTCCCTCTCCCTCTCCCTCTCCCTCTCCCTCTCCCTCTCCCTCTCCTCTCCCTCTCCCTCTCCTCTCCCTCTCCCTCTCCCTCTCCTCTCCCTCTCCCTCTCCTCTCCCTCTCCCTCTCCCTCTCCTCTCCCTCTCCCTCTCCCTCTCCCTTTCTTTCTTGTCTTTCATACACACATAGATGCGCACATAGATGCTCACATAGATGCGCACATAGATACGCACATATATACGCACATAGATGCGCACATAGATGCGCACATAGATGCGCACATATATGCACACATAGATACACACATAGATGCGCACATAGATACGCACGCACGCACGCACACACACACACACACACACAACACACACACACACACACACACACACACACACACACACACACACACACACACACACACCAAACACACAAACAAACAAACATATCTTTCAATTATTATAAGTCTCTGTCAGTGACTTTTCCGCCCGTTGACGAGATAGCACTGAATGTCAGAGGGCCCTGCGGTGTCTGGAGAGCCCCACGCGACTCGAATTCGGCGCCGGCGGGAGCGAGGGGGCGTGGCCGAAGGGGCGTGGCCGAAGGGGTGTGGCCGTAGGAAGTGCTCGTGACGTCATGTCGCTCGATGACGTCACGAGACTCGATCGCAAGGTTTATGTTTACATTAGTGCTATGGTAATTTAAGTGAATAATTGTCTAGTTTTGTTACGAGTCACGCTGATAATGTCTAAAGTAACAGGCTATGTACCCCCCCCCCCCCATGCACGCCGCGAGAAATCAAAAGAGAAAATGGAAGAAAAAAAAGAAAAGAAAGGAAAAGAAAACGAAAACGGAAACGAGAAGAGAAAACGAGAATTGGCGAGAACGGGCGAGACGCGACAGGGATTCGTGAGCCCGTTTGATCTCGACGAAAATATTCTGCCAATTGCTTTTAAAAGGTCGCTCTGTCGCTCTCTCAAGGTCGCAGGGCTCGTGCATTCGGCTCTCTGGCAACAAGCGCGCTGGGGATTCCCTTCGAGTGACTAGGAGGGGGAGGGGGGAGGGGGAGGGGGGAGACGTTTTTCTTGTATTTTCTTGTGGAATTCAGAAGCAGTGGGGATGGATTGGGGGGGGGTGAGGGGAGGGAGATAAGGATTAGAGAGAGAGAGAGAGAAAGAGAGACGAAGATTATATCCCTGTTTCTGTACGCACACGCACGTCCGCACGCAATCCTTCCTCCTCTCTTTCCCTCTCCCTTCCTCTCTCCCTTCCTTTCTCCCTTCATATCTCCCTTCCTCTCTCCCTTCATATCTCCCTTTCGATCTCCCTTTCGATCTCCCTTTCTATCTCCCTTTCTATCTCCCTTTCTATCTCCCTTTCTATCTCCCTTTCTATCTCCCTTTCTATCTCCCTTTATATCTTCCTTTATATCTCCCTTTATATCTCCCTTTATATCTTCTTTTCTCTCTCCCTTTCTCTCTCCCTTTCTCTCTCCCTCTCCCTCTCCCTCTCCCTCTCCCTCTCCCTCTCCCTCTCCCTCTCCCTCTCCTCTCCCTCTCCCTCTCCCTCTCCCTCTCCCTCTCCCTCTCCCTCTCCCTCTCCCTCTCTTTGTAAGCTTGATAGTCGTTTAACACCCATGATATAATTAGCAAGTTCAACAAGTTTAATAAAAAAATTATCTAATCTTGTATCGCCCGGGACAAACAGTGGGCATTGGCGTTTAACATACGGACATCTAGTGTAAAGCATATTAGCTGCAACAAACTAAGAGCTCTATGGATTATTCGAGAAACGCGAGTTGTAAGTAACAGATACGTAACAAAATGAGATTCCGAATTATTTTTTTGGAGAGAGAAAAAAAGTGTAAATGAGGGCATGAATATTCTTTTTTTTTTACGCCTGGTAAAGTGTTCGCGCAAACCTCGTTGTAATTGATCTTCGTATTTTTAAATATATGTAGAAGCGATGTGAATAAAATAGAGAGATATGACGTACGAGATGCTCAAAAACTGGAATATTGACCTTTTCCAGTCCCTCCCGCCCCCTCCCCCCTGCCTCGACCTAAATTCCCGCCTCCTTCCGTTCCCTCTCGTCCTTTTTCCCGTTCCGTCGCCAGGGGAACGGCGGAACGTATGGACAGCTGTTGTTAGTCATTTACGGGAGGATTAGCGATCAGCGACGGTCTTCACGCCAACGAGATAACGGAAAGGCAGAAGGCTCGCGGCGGACGATAAGCGTGCGGGTTCCGAGCGCGTGCTAGTGTGAGGACTCGTTTTGAGAGTCCTCACTGGACTCTCAAAGTCCTGTGACAGGCTGAGATCGAAATTAGCGATTGGGATTGGACTTAAGGTTAAGGTTGAAATTAAGATTAAGGTTAGGACTGAGATGGAGAATCTAGAATTGAAAATTGAGATTAGAGCATGAACTAATTGTACCCTCTCTCCCTCCCTCCTTCCCTCGCTCCCTCCCTTCCTTCCTTCCCTCCCTCCCTCCCTCCCTCCCTCCCTCCTCCCTCCCTCCCTCCCTCCCTCCCTCCCTCCTTCCTTCCACCCTCCCTCCCTCCCTCCCTCCCTCCCTCCCTCCCTCCCTCCCTCCTCCCTCCCTCCCTCCCTCCCTCCCTCCCTCCCTCCCTCCCTCCTTCCACCCTCCCTCCTTCCCCCTCGCAGATTCGGCAACCGCATCTTCGGGCCGACGTGGAACCGAGACAACATAGCGTCGGTGTTCATCTCGTTCAAGGAGCCCTTCGGCACTCAGGGGCGCGGCGGCTACTTCGACGAGTTCGGGATCATCCGCGACGTCATGCAGAACCACCTGCTGCAGATCCTGTGCCTGGTGGCCATGGAGAAGCCGTGCTCCACCTCCGCCGACGATATCCGCGACGAGAAGGTTGGTAGGGAGGATGGAAGGGAGGGAGGGAGGTGGATGAAGGAAAGGGAAGGGAGGGGAGGGAGGGAGGGAGGGAGGGAGGGAGGGAGGGAGGGAGGGAAGGGAAGGGAAGGGAAGGGAAGGGAAGGGAAGGGAAGGGAAGGGAAGGGAAGGGAAGGGAAGGGAAGGAGGGAAGGGAAGGAGGGAAGGGAGGGAGGGAGGTGGATGAAGGAAGGGATGGAGGGAAGGGAGGGAGGGAGGTGGATGAAGGAAGGAAGGGAGGGAGGGAGGTGGATGAAGGGAAGGTGGAATAAAATTTCAATGAAGTGTACAGTATCCTAGAAAACGTGTTTAGTGGCTGATATCAGTTGAGCTTTATGATAACAAAGATGAAGAGTGATACTGATGGAGAGTGTGATTGTATGAGTGCTTTTAGCGGGAACGAGAGAGAGAGTGAAGGTGCGGTTACACAAG
>NC_061846.1:18375522-18395522 GCF_019202785.1 Penaeus chinensis | reverse complement strand
ATATATTATTTAGTCTTTAACCTGGTGAAATTTTCCTTTTTAAATGTCTCTTCTATGTACACTTTTGATGTCGGTCGGTTCTCGGGCAGTTGCCAGGGAATTTTGATACCAGATGTATTATATTTTGTATTAAAGTTATTTGTCAATGGCTTGTTGCGTATTATTTGGCCACAGAGGAATTACTGCTGTAATTAATGTCTTTGAGCTGTAAAAATTTTTGTTAATATACTCTCAATTATCCACCAGTTGGATGAAAGCACCGTCCTGTGATGGAGGTCAATGGTCCTATTATTATTATCATGAATTATTGTTATTGCATTTATCATTATTAGTATTGCTATTGATTTGTGTTTTATCATTATTATTACTGATATTGTTATTGTGTTTTATCATTATTATTATTGATGATATTATTGTTATTTCTATTATAATTATGATAATAATGATAATTCTCATTATGATTATTATTATAACTCTTATAACATTTTTTATGATAATTTATATAAGGATGATAATAATAATGATAATAATAATGATGATAATGATAACAATAATATCAATGATAACAATAAGATAATAAAGATGACAAATACAATGATGATAATCATATCAATGATAGTAAGGGTGATTATTATGATAAGAATATTGATGATAGTAATGATGGTGATGATAATGATAATAGTAATAATAATTATGATAATGAAAACAATAGTTGTGACAGAAATAGAGATAAAGGTGGAAAAAAGGGTTGAGAAAAAAAATGTGGAGATAGAGATAGTGCTATAGATAAAGATGAATATAAAAGCAAATATAAAGATATAGGTAAAGACGGAGAGAAATATTAATAGTGCTTTTTATTATTATTATTCATTACTTAAAAAGACATTAAAGACTCTGTTGCCACTGTGTAATTAATTATTCTAAGACCAATTCCATTGTTGTATATGTCAGCTTAAAATCATATTGACTACAGAAAGCACAGAACTGAAGTGAACTAAACTGTAGTGATATATGTCCCTCTGTCTTTGGGAAAAAATCCTGCTTTATGAATATATATATATATATATATATATATATATATATATATAAATATATATATTGTGTGTGTGTGTGTGTGTGTGTAGTATATATATTTCACTTTTTTTGATAATCCTTATATCAATTTTGAAAAAGAAATATTCTGCCGAAGTACTAGCTGGTGCTAATATTGTATATATATAGTACTGATGTCACTCATTTCATGATCATATATATATATATATATATATATATATATATATATATATAGATAGATATATAGATATAGATATAGATATAGATATAGATATAGACAAAGATATAGATATAGATATAGATAGATAAATAGATATAAAGATCATGAAATGAGTAACATCAGTACTATATATATACAATATAAGCACTAACTAGTACTTCGGTAGAATAGTTTTTTCCAAAACTGATATGAGGATTATCAAAAAAAGTGAAATATATATACTACACACACACACACACACACACACACACACACACACACACACACACACATATATATATATATATATATACATATATATATATACATATACATATATATATACATATATATATACATATATATATATATACATATATATATACATATATATATTACAAAAAAACAAAATATATGTATGTATATAAATATATGTGTGTGTGTGTGTGTGTGTGTGTGTGTGTATGTGTGTGTGTGTGTGTGTGTGTGTATGTATATAAATATATGTGTGTGTGTGTGTGTATATATGTGTGTGTGTGTGTGTGTGTGTGTGTGTGTGTGTGTGTGTGTGTGTGTGTGTGTGTGTGTGTGTGTGTGTGTGTGTGTGTGTGTGTGTGTGTGTGTGTGTGTGTGTCCCTCACTATTTATATCTCTCTATCTCTCTATTAATCTCTTTATCTATATTTATCTATATCTCCCTATTCATCTTGATCTCAACCTCTCTCTCTATTTATCTGATCTCTATCTAATCTGAACAAATGTAATCATATCTAATATCAGGAAAAGGGCTTTTCCACATTTTAGCTCAGTAGAGTAATATCAGTATTATATATTTATATATATATAATATATATATATATATATATATATATATATATATATATATATATATATATATATATATATATATACACACACAATGTCAGCACAAGATAGTACTTCGGTAGAATATTTTTTCTTCAAAACTAACACGATAATTATCAAAAAAGTAAATTACTGAAATATATCTACTACACACTTTTGTTAAACTAATGATACAATACATATCATTGGAGAAAGACAGTTGGCGTTCTCTGTACTCAGTATAATACACTTTTTAGACATGAATGCTCCATAATTTGCGCATAACCATCAATTATCTGATTTTTTTCCCGACTTTAGACATTTTTTTTTGGGGGGGGGGGTAAAATCAATCTTGTATAGTTTGTCCTGAAACAAGTTGTATATAACAAAGAAAACGTAAAAAAATTGGGTAAACTACAATAAAACTTCTAAATGTGCCATTCCGAATTCGTTTTCGAAGTTCCCAGATATCTAACATGATTGCATTATTGAGATGCACTAGTTTATTTCAGTTGATTAAAAATAAAGAGAAGAAAAGAAAAAAGGTGAAAGAAAGAAAAAAGAATGAAACTTATGGACACACACACACACACACACACACACACCTCACATTATATTACACCTTTATTACATGGTTAACAGTATCACAATAATCAGTTTTAAATATAACAGACTTTAACATCTATTCATCATCATAAAATTCACCGTCTGTGACAATATTTTACTAAAATAAAAGAAAGAAAGAAGTTTCTGGAGGGAGATTTTGATTTTCAGTATAAAGAGCATGTTGATTTTATTAATAGTAATAATGGCGATACTGAAATCCACAATGAAAAGCAAAAACAAGCTTAAAATATTTTATTAAGATTTACGAATTACGTGGTATATTTGTTAAGGTGAGGCAACTGTATGGCCTTAGTTATCATTAAGGTAAATTGTACAGTACTTCGGTACTATGTACTAAAAAGGTCGCAAACCGCACAACGGGTTAAAACTTATCAGGGACAGTGAGTATAAAGCGAATTGAAATATTAAAACGAATATCAGAGATCGAGAGAAAGTACTGCACAGCCTATTTTTATTCCATAGCGATTCATGGCTGGGAATCCTCTGTCTGTTTGTCTCTCTTCGTGTCCTCTCTATTCCTCTCTCTCTCTCTCTCTCTCTCTCTCTCTCTCTCTCTCTCTCTCTCTCTCTCTCTCTCTCTCTCTCTCTCTCTCTCTCTCTCTCTCTCTGCAGCTTATTAATTCCAAACAGCCTTTTACTAAATATCCAAGATGGTCTAATGAGCTAATCACCTGCCTTCGAAGCGGGGGGGGGGGGGGGGACTGGGGTTCGATTCCCAGTCTTTTTCATCTGAATTTCCATTTCGTGACTATTGATATACAAAATTTTAATCAATTATGATAAAAGATAATGGAGATGAAAACCATGATAACTGTTAAAATAATCTAACTAAATTTAAAACTGATTATGTGTAGTTCTCGACAGACGAGAAGCCATTCGCGAAAAGTCGGGTGCTGAGATTTAAAATCTTATCCTCAGAGTCTGCAGATTCATTTTCCTGTGACTATTACGAGTTCGTAAAGAATAGACATCATTTTTCCTTTTTTTATCTTCATCATCCTATGAACATCTCTCTCTCTCTCACTGTCATATTCTTAATAGGATTAACGGCATATAATCGTGAAAATGGTCACGTTGATAAGCCTGCACATTCCATACAAAATTCGTTATTACATCATGGCGCCCTGTTATTGGCCGCCGTGTGTTAGCCTTTTCTCTGTCTGTTCTCTTTCGCCTATCTTCATCTTCCCAAACATTCTCTCTCTCTCTTGCTCTCGCTCTCGTTCTCACTCTGTGTCTCTCTCTCTGTCTCTCTGTCTCTCTTTCTCTCTCTCTCTGTCTCTCTGTCTCTCTTTCTCTCTCTCTCTGTCTCTCTGTCTCTCTTTTTCTCTCTCTCTCTCTTTCTCTCTTTTTTCATGTCTTCCTTACTATGACTATATATTTCTTTCCCTCGCTCCCACTTTTTCTCTTCTCTTCTCTCCTCTCTCTCTCTCTCTCTCTCTCTCTCTCTCTCTCTCTCTCTCTCTCTCTCTCTCTCTCTCTCTCTCTCTCTCTCTTCTCTCTCTCCCTCCCGCTCTCTCTCATGAAAGAACCTTATTATTTTTATGATATTATAATATTGATATAATTATGGCTACGAAATCGAAAGTGAAATAAAAAAAACAGGGGAATAATTGTTGTTGTGCTAACTGGGATTGATAAAGTGCAGATTTTGCGGTTTGCTTGTGTTTGTAGTTTACGAAGTAATTTGTATTAGAATGTTTAGTTTGTAACTGTGCATGTGTGTAACGCATGTGTCTATACGTAAATTAATGGCGAAACGCACTCTCTACCTCGCTACATCTGTATGTCTATATTATTCCCTATATATACATCTCTACTATGTACTATTCGGCCACTCTCTCGCTCTTTGTCTTTGTCCACTAGATATTCCTCTTTTATAGGAGAATCACCTTTAGATAACTATAAAAAAGAGCAAAACACACTGCGATAGGAATGTTTAACCTCAACTCTGCCGTTCCTTCAAGATTATATACACAACGAAACTTTATTGAAACATTATTGCATTAGTCTTTATTGCTATTTTAATAAGGTTTTGTTTGTTATTAAATTGCTAGTTTCAACATGCCAATTGATACTGAAAAGGGTAACTAAGAACTTGGGAATTGCATTTAAGGCGAGTTTTATACTTGTGTCATTTTGAATGATAATGAAATTGCTGTTCGGGAATAATAACCTGCAAGCTATGTCACATTTCGTTTTCTGGTGTATTTTCATTCTGTCTCTCTTAATCACTCAATTTTTCCCTTCTCTCTATCTATCTGTTTTTGGTTTCTCTCCTTTTTCCTTCTCATTCATTCACTCGCTCACTCCCTCTCTCTGATGTTTAATTTCTATCTCGCTCTCTTTCCTTTAAATGCTAATGAAATTCTACCATTTTGAATAATCATAATAATATTGTTCAGGAATAATAACATGCAAAGTATACCACACTGGTTAAAAAAGGCCTATCCATGAGTGCGAGAGAGAGAGAGAGAGAGAGAGAGAGAGAGAGAGAGAGAGAGAGAGAGAGAGAGAGAGAGAGAGAAGAGAGAGAGAGAGAGAGAGAGAGAGAGAGAGAGAGATAGAAAGAGAGAGAGAGAGCATGCAAAGTAACCACATTGGTTTTCTGGTGTAGACATCATTCGAATGTTTCGTTATTAATGTGTGTGATTGTAGCATGGGTCATCGTGAGAGATTCGTCGTTTCCTTTTATCTATTTTTCCTTTAATCTCTTATTTTCTCTCTCACTTGCTCAGTCTATTTTCTTTCTCCTCCTCATTCACGTTTTTGTTTGTCTCTTCCTTACGATGTCTATTTTTCTCTCCCTCCCTTCCACTTTTTCTCTTCTCTTCTCTCCTTTCTCTATCTCTTTCACTTGTTCGATCTCTCATTTCCTATTCCTCCTTCCACTGCGGTACCATTTTTTATCAACCATTAACCAAACGAATATTCTTTGAAGCGTGGTTCATGTGAACTAACAAAGCTGTTCATATTCATTCCAAGTCAAATCATAATTGAAAGATTAACTATATTGCCTTTTGTTTCTAATCTCACGGTTCAGTCTTCACTCACTTTTCTCGCTGATTTCTCATCCATTTTCAATCTGCGTGATAATTTTCAGTGGATTGGAACTCCAGGTCATAAATCACTATGAAGTGAAAACAATTGTCAATTAATGCCACACAGTCGTTTCGCGATTTGCGTAATTTGTAAATCATTATAGATTATCTTATTTTGTTTTACCTATTATCATATTTGTTTATTATTGTTATTCTCTGTCTGTCTATCTATCCTTTCCCTCCTGCGTCCGTATATAAATCTCTGTTTACCAATCAGTCACCTCTCACTCTTTCTCCTTGTCACCAGATATTCTCCACTGAATATTTGGCAGCAGGTCAATTCGAAGACTCAGCGGTTCATATGGTAGAGTTTACGAAAAGCGAAATAGTTGATTTCTTTATTTTTTGTTGTGTTTTTTATGTAGCGAAATAATTCATCGCATATCTGTTATAAAATCCGAAGGCAGAAGTAATAATGTTATATAAAAAAGCAAGATTGAGATGTCTTTTAGTTCATATCCATGAATAAACAACTGCAATAGTGATTAATATTAATTAATTGATTGATTAAACATTCCTATCGCAGTGTGTTTTGCTCCTTTTTTTATAATTATTTACAGGTAATTTTCCTATAAAAGAGGAATAAGCGTAGCCATAATTATATCAATATCATTAATAACACCAAAATATGATTAATTAATGAATTAACTAATTAGTTCATGCACACGCACACACACTCACATAAGAAGACATATTTCAATAATAACCGAGTCTGGAACCAAAGACAAGCAACGTACCAGAAATTGCAGCTTATTAATTCCAAAAAGCCTTTTCATAAATATCCAAGATGGCTCAATGAGTTAACACCTGCCTTCGAGGCGGGGGGACTGGAGTTCGATTCCCCAGTCCTTTTCATTTTGCTTTCGATTTCTTTGATATAAATATACTCATTTCATCAACATTTCTGAACAAAAGGCTGAATATGGAAATAATGGTAATATTTGAAATTATTTGAATAAAAAAAATTATCGTGTGTAGATTCCGACAGACGAGAAGCCATTCGCGAAAAGCGCTGACAACGCGAGATGAAATTTAAATTCTTAGCCTCAGTGTCTGCGGTTTGAAAGAATTTTATTGTAAATAGGAAACATTAGATTGTATGTATGTATGTATGTATGCATATCACACATACATATTACATCGTAAGCCAAGGCAAAATATAATTTTTTTTCATCTTTTTGATTTATCATTATTTCACTTTTAATCTAGTGAAACGATTTATCGCTTAACTGCTAAAAAATGGTTTTCTTATTCTCTCTCTCTCTCTCCCTTGCACTCATGGATAAGCCTGTTTTTATGGATGAGTCTTTTTTCGTCTGTTTGCATGTTATATTTCCCAAACAGAAATAGTGCTATTATTCAGAATGGTAGAAATTCATTGGCTTTTAAAGGAAGAGAGCGAGAGTGAGAGAAATTAAACGGAAGAGAGAGAAAGAGAGAGAGAGAGGGAGAGGGAGAGGGAGAGGGAGAGGGAGAGGGAGAGGGAGAGGGAGAGACAGAGAGAGAGAAAGAAAAAGAAAGAGAAAGAGAAAGGGAATAAGAGAGGAAGGAAAGAGGAGAGAAACAGAAACAAGTAGATAGAGTAAAATGAGAAACTGAGTGAATAAGAGAGACAGAATGATAAATACACCAGAAAATGAAATATGACGTACCTTGTAGGTTATTCCGAAGAGCAATTTCATTATCATTCAAATTGACGCAAACATAACACTCGCCTTAAATAAGATTCCCAAGTCCTTTGTTTGTAGTTTCCTTTTTCATTGTTAATTGACTTGTTGATTCCAACGCCGATAACAAAGAAAACCTCACTAAAATAGCAATAAACAATAATACTTCAATGATGATTCAAAGATTTCGTTGTGTATATAATCTTGAAGGAACGGCAGAGTTGAGGTTAAACATTCCTATCGCAGTGTGTTTTGCTCTTTTTTTCATTGTTATTTAAAGGTGATTTTCCTATAAAAGAGGAATGTTTAGTGGACAAGGACAAAGAGCGAGAGAGTGACCGTTTAGTACATAGTAGAGGTATCTATAAGGTAAGGGACAGATATTTATTACGCATTGATTTTGAATATCAACAATACTAATTAACTAATCATTACTTAACGCATGTACACACACACACACACACACACACACACACACACACACACACACACAGACTCACAAAAGACAGACATATTTTTATAATAATAGGGTCTCGAACCAAAGACAAGCAAACAAACAACAAACTGCACTTCATTAAACCCAATCAGCATAATTATAAATATCCAAGATGGCTCAATGAGTTAACACCTGCCTTCGAGGCGGGGGGACTGGGGTTCGATTCCCCAGTCCTTTTCATTTTGCTTTCGATTTATTTTATATAAATATACTTATTTCATCAACAATTCTGACATAAAGATGAATATGGAAATAATGATAATATTTGAAATGATTTGAATAAAAAAAATTATCGTGTATAGATCCCGACAGACGAGAAGCCATTCGCGAGAAGCGCTGACATCGCGAGATGAAAATTAAATTCTTAGCCTCGGTGTCTGCGGTTTGAAAGAATTTTATTGTAAATAGGAAACATTAGATTGTATGTGTGTATGTATGTATGCATATCACACATACATATTACATCGTAAGCCACAGCAAACTATAAAAATTGTTCATCTTTTTGATTTATCATTATTTCACTTTTAATCTAGTGAAACGATTTACCGCATAACTGCTATAAAATGGCATAATCAATAGCAAAGTTATAAGAGAAAATAAAAGTAAGCTGACGCACACTGACACATGGTTTTCTTATTCTCTCTCTCTCTCTTGCACTCATGGATAGGCCTTTTCTGTGGATGAGTCTTTTTCGTGAAATTAGTGTGGTATAGTTTGCATGTTATTATTCCCGAACAGAATTATTGCTGTTATTCAGAAGAGACATAAATTGGTAGATAGAAAGAGAGAGATTTATTACGAATTGATTTTGAATATCTGAAAAATGCAGGCCTATATATAGATAAAGAGCATAACCGTTTTTAGGATTTGATAACAAGCATATCGATTAAATAGTGAAGCAAAGGCTAGAGAAAGAGAGACAGAGACAAACACAAAGAGAGTGAAAGAGGGAGGGAGGGGAAGAAGACAAACAAAAAGAGAGGCACAGGAAATGAAAAAAATAGGATTTTTTTTGGTTTACACTTTCTATCTGATGATTTTATAACAGTTATACACTTGATATATTCGTGAGATAAATATATTTCAAATACGAAGGAAAATAAATTTGCTTTCATAACTCAAATTATCGTTTTTATTGTACCATCATCGTATACATCTCTATTATCACTATGAAATTAAAACAATTGTCATTAATGCCACACAGTCGTTTCACGATTTTTGTAATTTGTAAATCATTATAGATTATCTTGTTTTTCTTTTACCCATTATATATATATATTTTTTTATCTATTATTCTCTGTCTGTCTATCTAACCTTTCCCTCCTCCTCCCTCCCTCTCTCTTTCTTCATTTATGTATTTATCTCTCTGTATCAGAAATATAAATCTCTGTTTACCAATCAGTTATCTCTCACTCTTTCTCCTTGTCACCAGATATTCTTGACTGAATATTTGGCAACAGATGACCAGTTCGAAAGACACAGCGGATAAGATTGTATAGATTACGAGAAGCGAAACATTTAATTTCTTTATTTGTTATTTTTTTCATGCAGCGAAATAATTGATCGCATATCAAGGCAGAAGTAATAATGCTATATTAAAAAGCAAGCTTGAGCTGCCACACACTGTCTATTAGGTCATATTCATGAATGAGCAACTGCATTAGTGATTAATATCAATTAATTAATTAACTACTCGTTAGTTTACGCACACGCGTGAACAATATTAATCAAGTAATCATTACTTAACGCATGCACACACACACACACACACACAGACTCACATAAGACATATTTTAATAATAACTGAGTCTCGAACCAAAGACAAGCAAACAAACAAAACACTGCAGTTTATTAATCCCAAACAGCATTTTAATAAATATTCAAAATGGCTCAATGAGTTAACACCTGCCTCCGAGGCGGGGGGACTGGGGTTCGATTCCCCAGTCCTTTTAAGTTTTCTTTCGATTACGTGGCTATAAATATACCCCTTTCATCGATAGCCCTGACAAAATGATAAATATGGAAATAATAGTAATCAATAGTATCTAAGATTATTAAACTGAATTAAAAACCTGAGGTTTGTAGATCCCGACAGAAGAGAAGCCATTCGCGGACATTGCAAGATGAAATTTGAATTCTTAGCCTCTTAGTGTTTGACAGAAGATTGTTGTTAACAGGAAATATTAGATTATATGTACGTATGTATGCATGTCACACACACACAAACACACACACACACACACACAAACACACACGCACGCACGTACGCACACGCGCGCACACACACACACAAACAAACACGCACGCACGCACGCACGCACGCGCACACACACATACACATGCTAATGATAATTACATCAGATGCCAAAAACAAATGATAAAAATTGTTCATCTCTTGGATTTATTATTATTTCACTTTTAATCTAGTAAAACAATTTACCGCATAACTGCTATAGAATACTAAGAATTAGTAAAGCTATAAAGGGAAAACAAAGCAAAACAAAACGAAGTGAACTGACACACTGACTAGAGAGAGAGAGAGAGAGAGTGAAGTGAATGAATGAGAGAGGAAGAGGAGGGAAACAAAGACAGAGAGAGAGAAGTGAGAAATTGGGTAAATAAGAGAGACAAAATGATAATAAATCAGAAAATTAAATGTGACGTACTTTACAGGTTATTTTTAACAGCAATTGCATTATCATTCAAAATGACGCAAATATAACACTCGCCTTTAAATACAATTCCCAAGTCCTTTGTTTGTAGTTTCCTTTTTCATTGTTAATTGACGTGTTGATACCAACGATGCTAAAGAAATAACAATAAACAATGATACTTTAATGATGATTCAAAGACTTCGTTGTGTATAACCGTGAAGGAACGGCAGAGTTGAGGTTAAACATTCCTATCTCAGTGTGTTGTGCTCCTTTTTAATAGTTATTTAAAGGTGATTTTCTTATAAAAGAGAGATATCTGGAGGACAAGGACAAAGGGTGAGAGTGTGACCGGTTGGGGCATAGTAGAGGTGTATATATATAGAAAGGGACAGACAGACAGACAGATGTGGAGAGGGAGTGCGTTTTGCCATTAATTTACATATATACGCATGCGTCACACACAGAGTTATAAACTAAACATTGTAATACGTATTACTTCGCAAACTACAAACAAACAAACTGCAAAATCTGCAGTTAATTAATTCAAATTACCACAATGACGATTATTCCCCTGTCCTTTTTATTTCACTTTCGATTCCGTAGCCATAATTCAATCAATATCATTATTAACACCAAAACATGAGGAAAGGAAGATATTCAGAATTATTTTCCTCAGTATCTTTGGCTTCAGAGAATTTAGTACAGAAGGAAAAAAATCTATAGTATTTAAACAGTCAAAAACAAACGAGAAATAAAGAGTGAGAGAGATTGGTTGTTGATGGCCATATATAAAGACAAATTTCAATTGACAGAAAAAAGATAGAGAGAACGAGAGAAGGGTAGGGGAAGGGATAAAGAAACAGACATAGATAGAAAGAGATTTATTACGCATTGATTTTGAATATCTGAAAAATGCAGGTCTATCTATCGATAATGAGCATAACCGTTTTAGGATAAGACTACAAGCATATCGGTTAAATAGTTAAGTAAAGGCTAGAGAAAGAGAGACAAACAGACAGACACACTCTCTTCTCTCTCTCTGTCTATATATCTCTATTTCTCTTTCTTAGACATTTTCTTAACATAGTGATGGGTTCTTTCTCTGTCTATCTATCTCTATTTATCTTTCTTTGACATTTTCTTAACACAGTGATGGGTTAATCGGATTAACGGCATATAATATGAAAGTGGAGGTGTCGAGTATTTTTATGGATAGGCCTGCATATTTCATAAAGAATTTCGTATTCTATTATGCCATCTTGTCACTGGTCTGGCCTTGACCTCCCTGTGTCAGCTTTTCCCTCTCTGTCTTCATCTTCCCAAGCATGAAATCAGATAATGTCAGGATAAGAGATTCGACGAAACGGATATACATTTCTGTCGTTCTGGGATATCACAGTGATAGTTGACTAAGGAAACTGGGAGCAGGTTTGATTAGATTTAGTCTAAATAAATCTTTCCTATTTACAGTAAAGTGAGACACGCAGGCTAAAATTTTAAATTTATGTTAACTATCATTTAGTCTAGTATGTATATCCTTTGCGTGTATGTTAGTGCGTATGTGTAACGCATACGTACGTAAATAATTGAATGGAAATCACCGCGTTGTAAGATAATATGCCTAAACATATAAATAAACAATCAAAGATATGAGGCAGAAGAGAGAGAGAGAGAGAGAGAGAGAGATAGATAGATAGATAGAGAGAGATAGTGAGAGAGAGAGAGAGAGGGGGGGGGGGAGAGGTGCATAGGAAGATGAAGATAAAGGAACTGCTGCTTATTAATCCCAAACAGCACATTTATAAATATCCAAGATGGCTCAATGAGTTAACACCTGCCTCCGAGGCGGGGGGACTGGGGTTCGATTCCCCAGTCCTTTTCATTTTGCTTTCGATTTCGTGGCTATAAATGTACTGACTTTAACAACAATGCTGAGTAAATGGTGGAAGTTGAAATCATTGTTGTATTTAAAAGGATTAAACTGAATTAAAAATGTAAGGTGTGTAGATCCCGACAGACGAGAAGCCATTAACGAAAAGCGCTGACATCGCGAGATGGAATTTAAATACTTAGCCTCAGAGTCTGCGGTTTGAAAGAATTTTAGGCTAAATAGGAGTTTATATGTATGTTTGTATGCACACCCACATTCTAATGATAATTACATCGTAAGCCAAAAAACAAACTATAGAAACCGTTATCTCTTTAATTCATTATTTCAGCGAAACGATTTATCGCATAACTGCTATAAAGTACACTCTAAAATTTAAACGTCCCTTATTTTTCTACTGTTTATCTGTTACTTGTGTTTTTATCTCTTGCTTTCCCTTTTTATGAACGGAAACCATCAAAATTTTCGTAAAATAAATGCAGATAATATCAGGATAAGAATCACGGGATTATATTTCTGATGTAGTTTGTCAGTCTATTAGGTTATCTATTCTATATCTATCTGTTATCTACAATCAATCTCTCTCTCACTCTCCTTATCCATTAGATTTATTTCATGTTAAATACGTACTGTTAGCAAAGTTAATTTTGACAGTTTAATTAGTATAATCCGATTTCCCTACTGCACGATAATTTTATGAACCAAAGACACTTATTTAAGATGGAATTTTGAATCTTCCCGAGTGGCTTCTCGTTTGTCTGTATCTGCTCGTCATATATATACAATTCTGTATAATTATTCTGTAATAATGTTTGTCGTTATTATTAATAAAATGTATATATATAGCCATGAAATCGAATGAAAACTGAAAAGGACTGGGGAATCGAACCCCAGTCCCCCCGCCTCGAAGGCAGGTGTTAACTCATTGAGCCATCTTGGATAAGTACAATGTTGCTGTTTGGGATTAATAAGGTGTAGATTATGCAGTTCGTTTTTGGTTTGCAGTTGGAGCATCAGACCGTGTCTCTTTTATGTTTCTTTCTATGTGTGTTTTTTTGTGTGCGTTAGAAAGAAAATGTCAGAGAGAGAGAGAGAGAGAGAGAGAGAGAGAGAGAGAGAGAGAGAGAGAGAGAGAGAGAGAGAGAGAGAGAGAGAGAGAGAGAGAAAACGAGTGAGAGCGTGGGAGCACAATAATTTGTGTGTGCGCTGGTGTTTTCCCTTCAAATATTTACGAACGTATGCGTTACACATTAACATAGATTTAAAGTATTAGCCTCCGTGCCTCCAGTCTGATAACATTTCATTGAAAATAGGAAAGATCGGATTTGTATAGATTAAATCTAATCAAAACTGCTACTAGTTTCTAAGATCTCTAATTAATATTTAGAGGAAGTCGAGAAAGGGCGAGTGACCGATTAGTAGAGAAATATCTATCTATCTGCCTGTCTCTCACCCTATATGTGTGTGTGTGTGTGGAAAGAGGCATTTATACAGACAGATGGATATACAAAAAGTGCACACTTATAAACATCAAAGACAACCTAATGATGAAAAAAAAGCCTATATCGCGGAATAAGATATATAATTTCAGCGTCAGTAAAAACAGTCAGAATAACAGTTGCTGCCCGTGTGTAAGGATCTACAAAATGAATATCTAGTTAACAAGGAGGAGTGAGAGAGACCGATTAGTGGATGGAAAGATATAATAGACGAAGATAAGCAAATATATATATAAAAATAGAGCGACCGAGCGAGAGAGAGAGAGGGGGTGAGAGAGGAAGAAAAGAGAAAGTAAAATAACGATTTTTCTTAATAAAAAATCACATTATGATATCCCAGTACAACAGAAATGTATAACCGTTTCGTCGAATCTCTTATCCTGACATTATCTGATGTCATGCTTGGGAAGATGAAGACAGAGAGGGAAAAGCTGACTCAGGGAGGTCAAGGCCAGACCAGTGACAAGATGGCGTGATGGAATACGAAACTCTATGAAATATGCAGGTCATTTTAAAAATACTCAACACGTCCATTTTCATTATCATATGCATTAATTCGATTAAGAAAATGTCAAAGAGAGAGAGAGAGAGAGACTAATAGACAGATAGATAGACAGAGAGTTTGTTAGATAGATAAAGAGAGAGGGAGAGAGACAATTGCCTGTCTGATTAAAAAAAAAAAAAAAAAAAAAAAAAATTACATACCAAATTACTTTCAGAAGATAAAGAAATAAAGGCGAGAGAAGACCGGAAACACAGATGATGGATGAAAAGAGAGAGAAATAATGATGCAAAATAATTAACAAGAATTATAATACGTAATAGTAGAGGGATCATGGAAATAGAAATACTGACAACGATGGTGGTACAATAATAGCGATAATTTGAGTTATGGGAAACAAATTCGTTTTCTTTCGTATTTGAAATGTATTTATCTCACGAATCTATCCATTGTATAACTGTTATAAAATTTTCAAAAAGTGTAAACTTAAAAAAATATAATTTTTCCCTTCCTCCGTCTCTCTCTGCCTGTCTTCCTCCCCCTCCTCCCCCCTCTCTCTCTCTTCCTTTGCCTCTGTTCCTATCTCTTTCTCTCTCTAGCCTTTTCTTCGCTATTTAACCGATATGCTTAGTATCTTATATATATATATATAAAAAAAAAAAAAAACGGTTATGCTCCTTCTTTATAGAAAGGCCTGCATTTTTTAGAGATTCAAAATCGATAGATAATAAATCTCTATCATTCTATCTATCTATCCATTACTGTCCTTTTATTCATCTCGCCTCGAAGGCAGGTGTTCACTCATTGAGCCATCTTGGATAGTAAGTAATGTGCTGTTCGGAAGTAATAAGCTACTAATTTCACTGTTTGTTGTTTAGTTTGAGTTTGCGGTGTAATTATTAGCTAGTATCTATTGTGTGTGCGTGAGAGAGAGAGAGAAAGAGAGATAGAGAGAGATAGAGATAGAGATAGAGATAGAGATAGAGGTAGAGAGAGAGAGAGAGATAGATATAGAGATAGAGAGAGACTCGCAATGTATCACATTTCGAAGTTAACACTGACTAATATCAACATAATAACAGAGTAGGTGATGATCTCCACTGTCATAATAAATCTGAATAACTGTGGCCGTGAACCTCAACCATATAATGACATTATATGGTTTTATATAATGTCATTATATTTTATTTATTTTATATGCACACGTGACACCCTTTGGCTCCGTTCTTGGATAATGGTCTCAGAAAATTCCAACCATTTATTCTCTACTGCCTATCCTTCACCTCGTGTTTTTGTTCTTATTTTCCCTCTTTTTACCATTACCCCAATAAGACAATATTTAATCTAACTTCAATTCATATGTTAAGAGACTTGACCGGACGTTTCTATATAAATACATATATTGCCTTTGTACTAAAATAATGTAATAATGCAATGCAATCTTTTACCTATTAAAATGATATCAAGCTAAGAAACTCGATTTGAACGTTATGTGTTTCTGTCGTCCTGGGATAGCATATGATATATTTTACTATGGCAGCAAGATTGATTTTTTTTACAATCGAATTAGGTAAGTCTGATCTTAGGAAATCCTTGTAAATCCTAGTAAAGTTCTATGATCATAGTAAATTATAGTAAAGTTCTATGATCTTAGTAAATCCTAGTAAAGTTCTATGCTGCCGGAGATAATGAGCCTATGAGTGTTTTTCCCGAATGGCTTCTCTATCATGATCATCAAATTCTGTTTAATAATTCTGTTGTCATTTTTGTCGGTATTACCAATATAAGACAGACAGACAGATAGACTGATAGATAGATAAAAAGATAGAGAGGGAGAGATATTGATACCAAAGAGATACCAAACTAAACATTCTAGTGGTAATTACATCGCAAACTATAAACAAACTACAGAACTGCAGCTCATTAATCCCAAACAACGTATTGATGAATATCCAAGATGGGGCAATGAGTTAACACCTGCCTCCGAGGCGGGGGGACTGGGGTTCGATTCCCCAGTCCTTTTCATTTTGCTTTCGATTTCGTGGCTGTTGATATACTAATTTTATCAACAAATCTGAAAATAAGAAAATTAAAGCAGCTAAAAGAATAAATAATAATCTAAATTCAGACGAGAAACCATGACAAAACTTTTTTTTTGTAGAGGCGTCTTGTCGAATATCTGAATCCGATATCATCTGAGTTTTGTATACGTCATTTTAGAGGTAATTTTAAACAAGGGAAAAAACAAAGAAACAATAAAAAAGTAAAAGATAAACGGCAGAGAAGAAAAAAAAAAAATCATAAGAAAATTGAAATATTATTTTGCATGTCTGTGTGAAATATGCAGGCCTATCATGGAAACAATCGTAATATGAACATGACCATTTTCAATGATTAGGTGTCGAATGTACCGATTAAGAGGCGAGGAAAATGCCAAAAGATAGATAGATAAAAAGTTAGATAGAGAGATAGAGAGAGTTACAGACAAATAGATAGAGAGATAGAGAGAGTTACAGACAAATAGATAGATAGATAGATAGAGAGAGACACAGATATATAAATAGATATAGAGAGAGACAGACAGGTAGATAGATAGATAGATAGATATATAGAGAGAGACAGATAGATAGATATACAGAGATAGATAGATAGATAGAGAGAGAGACAGATAGATAGATAGACAGAGATAGATGGATAGATAGATAGAGAGAATGATATATAGATAGATAGAGAGAGAGAAAGATAGATACATAGATAGTTAGATAGAGAGACAGAGATACTGCAATGTTATCAATAAAATATTAATTAGTCACTATGTGATATTTTAATTGTTTTTTTCTAGGCCTATTGCATCTGTCTACCCGGTGACATTATTACACAAAATTAGATATTTCAAATAAACGATTCTGTTTTTCAAAACTCATTTTGTTGTTGTCATTATTATTACAAGTTCCGATGTATTCGTGTATTTAGCCATACAGTTATCATATATATATATATATATATATATATATATATGTAATAGAATCATTCTATGCTTCGATTTATTGCAATATATATTCTGCTTCATTATCACAGTTATTATAATTTAGTTCCTGAAAAGTGTTAACGTTGCAATGTGTCAAAATGTGGGTTAGGCGAAACCGTTAAGGTTTTAGATAGACAAATTCTACGAGAATCTTGGACTCAGACGCTGTTTTTAGGACAGACCTTAGATATGTTAATTTACTATTATTATTATATTCATACGCAACGTAAGCTCTCTTTCTTTTTCTCTCTCACTCTCTCTCTCCTTCCCCCCTCACTCTCTCTGCTCCCTCTCTCTCTCTGCTCTCTCTCTCTCTCTCTCTCTCTCTTTCTCGTTCGCTCTATCTTTTATAACTATCTGCTTATCTACATGTCTATACATCTACCAATCACTACTCTCTATGCGTCTCCTTGTCCACTAAATATTGTTCACATAGCTTTTTACACACGCATTTTGAATCTCGAATGGCTTCTCGTTGGTGGGGACCTGAGCGTTATAATTGTTAAATTCTGTTTAATTTTTCTATCATCATTTTTTGTCGGTGTTTTTATAAATTTGATATGTTTTTGGCTACGTAATCACGTGTAAGATGAAAAGGACTAAGGAATCGAACCCTAACTCATTATGCCATCTTGGATATTTAGTAAAAGGCTGTTTAGAATTAAAAAGCTGCAGATTTTGTGTTGCTATGTGATTTTCGTTAGAGTGTGTGTGTTTGTGTGTGCAACGCATCCGTACATACATATATGAATGGTAAAACACACACTTCCTGTCTCTTGCCCTCGCTCTCACTCTCTCTCTCTCTCTCACATTCTTAATTTAATATCCTACAAACTAGCGGGAGTTTGGTATAATCTAATCTAAACAATTCTGATGTTTCCTGCATACAGTAATATTTTATGAAATCATAAAACTTGAGACAGATTTTAATTGTTATTAGAATGTGTTTAGTTTGTATCTCTTTTGTGTATATGAGTGCTTGTATGTGCGTGCATGCGTGTGTAACGTATACGTAAACACAAGATAATATGATTAAACAGATAAGTAAACAATAAAGTATATGAAATACCAGAGAGGAGTGAGGAGGGTGAGAGAGAGATAGAGAATGAGAGACTTTTCATAGTCAAATATCACTTTATAATATCCCTTATAAAGTATATTAACGTCTGGTCGTGTCTCTTACCCAGACATCTAAATTCCTTTCACATGAACTTAGATTGGTGCTTCTGTTTGAGATAATGTTAAAAGAAAGGGAACACAAGAGGTAAAAGATAAACGGTGAAGAGGAGTTTGGTAATTTTTTAAACCATTTTCCAAGGACGGAGCCTAAGGAAAATAATACATTATAAATAGAGAATTTTAATATAATCTTGTTTTTGTATGAAAAATAAGCTTATCCTTAAGAGACAGAGAGAGAGAGAGAGAGAGAGAGAGAGAGAGAGAGAGAGAGAGAGAGAGAGAGAGAGAGAGAGAGAGAGAGAGAGAGAGAGAGAGAGATTTTATAGCATGCATACATATTTCGTATGAATGACAAGACACACTCTCCCTATATCTATCAATCACTGTTTACATACCTCTCTCTTTTTCCTTACCCACGAGATATTTGTTTTATTTACACTCCAGCAGCAAGTTTGGTTGATATTTTCTATTTACAATAAAATTTTATCAAATCGCAGACGCTGAGGCAAAGATTTCAAATCCCAGCTCGCCATGTAAGCGCATTTCGCGAATGGCTTCTTGTCTGCACACGGTAAAATTTAAAATTCAATTTAATCATTTAAAAAACTACTTTGATTTCCATTTTCATCTTTTTGTCAGAACTGTTGGTAGAATTAGTATAATTATAGCCAAGAAATCGAAAGAAAAATGAAAAGGACTAGGGAATCGAACCCCAGTCCCCCCGCCTCGAAGGCAGGTGTTTACTCATTGAGCCATCTTGGATATTGTAGGTTATGCTATTTGCAATTAATAAGCTGCAATATTTGAGGGTTTGCTTATTTTCGATTTGAGACTCAATAGTCAATAAAATATGATTAGTTTGTGTTTATGTGTAAAAGGTATATAGGGGGAACCTTTCAACATTGATTTGCAGGACTAGTCATAGTGTGTGTGTGCATGCGCGCGCGCGCGCGTGTAAAACATACGTACATGCATAGAGAGGGAGAGGTGCTAAGGAAGATGGCAACTCACTCTTACTTTTTGCAATGAAATTTTATAACAGCTGTGGGTTAAATTGCTTTGCTGCGTAAAAATAATAATAAAGAGTTACTTTGCTTTTCCTAATCTATGCAATCTTAGCCTCTGTGTTTCCGGTTAGATATTTTCTTTACTTTTAATAAGAATATCTGGTGACAAGTAGAAAGAATGAGAGAGTGACTTATTGGTAAATAGATAGAGGTTTATATACGAACAAAGATAAATAGAGAGAAACAGAGAGAGAGGG
>NC_061846.1:18345354-18347854 GCF_019202785.1 Penaeus chinensis | reverse complement strand
TACCCCCTGTGTGCAAGGAATGGCCGGGGTTACCATCCACTGGCGGCGAGGGATTCGAACGCAGGTCAGCAAGATTGCTAGACGAGATCGCTACCGCTACACCCACAGCACAGAGATCCTGAGAAACATGGACGAGACTACTGACTTCTTAACATACAACGGGTGATTCGAGAAAAAGTGAAGGTAATTAGCGGTGTGTGTAGGTTTACAGTAGACCGAAAATTTAAGCGAGCCATTTACATTGAATAAAATGAGAAAAGGTAATTTACCTGAGGCTTCCCATTCTACTTTAAAATTGATATTACGCGCGAAGTTGTTGAGTTTTCTGAAAAAAGATTTTTTTTTTTTTTTTTTTTATCGAATTCTGAGCGGTTCACTTGCCCCAAAGAAAACAAATATCGGGAGGGAGAATAGACGGAAGGAGTTAAGATTCAAACATCTCCATGTATAAATTCGCAAGGACCGGGCTTAAGCTACTTCCCATCGCGATACAGTTGATTTGTTTTTAAAATTCGCTGTCAAAAATAAAGACATTATTCGTGACACACAAACGGATGAGCTCGATAAAGCAATTGACCGGAAGATTGATCTTCTCATGAGATAAAGAAAGTTTTCTTCCAAGGAAATCTATCACATCGGCAAGCGGGACATTAATGAACAAGGAATCAACATCAAAACTCACTAATTTCTTATCGTGCGTCAATTTTCTAACCTTATCCATGAAATCCATCGAATGTTTGATATGATTCTCAGAAAAGGATCCCATAAAAGGAGATAAAACGCTCGCTAGCCAAGAGTCTAAAGGACGGGTAGCTGAGTTGCAAGACGTAATAATAGGCCTTAGAGGGACGCCCTGTTTGAGAGATTTAGGAAGGCCACAAAAATACGGAAAATATGGGTTTACCGTTCTTAAGCGATCAAACATTTTGGGGTCGGGACATTTAGCAGCAATACGCCTGATGTTTTTACGAAAAGTTTCCGTGACTGAAGGGTAAGGGTTAGAGCGCAGTTTTTGATACGTTGAGTTGTCGTTCAGGAGGTGTAATGGCCAGATATATGTTATATGTCGGTTTATTTACGGAAAGACAAAGCTCCAGAGTGTTTACGAAAACTACTTGAGTTATCCCTTGAAATTGTAACATCCCATTTTCTATAATTCATGGTCACAGAAGGGAGTCAGAGCGCATTTTTATTTAAGCAAATCAACTTGTGTTTGATTACACCAACAAAGTACAATGCACAATAAATTAAGTATTATCATAAAAGAAAGTTAATAATTATTATCTTGTATTCTAAAAGGATTTTTACGGAACACAACTAAAATCATTACACATTTAATATTTACTAGTCTCGGTATTTGTAACTGTAATTCACCGAACAAAGATAGACAATGATACTAAAATAATTATACATTCATTTAATGTTATTTTAGTCACAATTAATATCATGTCAAGGAAAATGTTTTAAACTCGTATTCACCCGAGGGGAACGTGGACACGATACGTGGAGGGGAGACGTGGACATGACACATAGGTCAGACGCGAGACAGGGCTCCATGAAGGAAGACGTTCGGAACAGAGAGCGTAAGGCTCGCTGTTTATAAATGAGTATAAGACTCATTTTGTCGAATATTACGTTTTACTGTAGAAGCATAAGCATTGTTCAGGCAGCGAACATAAGGTTCGCTGGCCATTTAGTGAGTATAAGAATCATGAAACGGGGAACCAGTAGGAGGGTTCCGAAATCATAATTTTCGGTGAAGAGAAAAAATTACCATTGATTTGATATTGTTGTAATACTAAAATTCTTTATATTAAGTGTTATGTATTTATTAGTTATGAACATGCGAAATATTTTTATGTAATTCTCTGTTTATTCTTTGATGTAAGTGCAATTAATTAATTTGTAAGTTATTACGTTATTTTATGTTATTTCTTTGTAATTTCAGTAATCAGCATATAAACATTTAGACAAACAAAAGGATGTTAATCTGAATTCCGAAACTTTCCAACCCTGTCATCCTACTGGTCCAACAGGAGGGAATGAGCTTTGCTTATACAATCAGATTTATTAAGGATAACTACGTTATTACCCTTATCGGTTTTGGTAATTATTATGTCCAAATTGCGTTTAAGTGATTTGGTGGCCAACAAATAACTTCGGGGTAAGCCTTTGAAACCGTCAAATAAATCAATAATCGGATTTAACATAACACCTTTAAGGTAGCTAAGATCTTCTACCGAGGATTTGTTTTACTTCACAATGAAACTATCAAAACCTTTAATATAATCTAAACAATGATTAGCGCCGGGTTTGGTAGCCAACGATAAACCAAAGCCTAAAAGTTCGGATTCATAACGTGATAAGGAATAAGACGATAGATTTACGACCGAGTCAGTAAGCGAAAATTTACACCATGTGCTACGTGGACAAAGATTATTAAGTTTATTGCGGAGAGATCTTTGCTAACGTTCCCTTTCAAAGGAAGATCTACGCGCTG
>NC_061846.1:18322854-18337854 GCF_019202785.1 Penaeus chinensis | reverse complement strand
CTCTATAATTGGCTATAATTCCCACTGCTCTCGCCAAAAATATCAAAGCCCGTTTCCTGGCGTAGCGTTGACCCTCATGTTCATTGGTTTTATCAGTCCTGATTAAGAGCCGCCGTTCATTCTCTTTGATCAAAGGCCACGTCACTCTCCCAACGTTATGTCCTGCGTCTCCCCTGTTCCATTGCCGCGTTTTATGTCCCGGGTTTTAGCCATGTATTAAATCCATGTTGCAAAGAATGACGTTGTTTATTTACGCCACGCATCAAAAGCACCGCATCACCACGGGGTATTATCTCGTCGTGTTGATTCCCATTCGTTTTGCGTCTCGCCCTTGTGTCCCTCACTTCCCCTCGAGTGATGAGCTGCTCGCCCGTGATCTCCCCTCATTTTTACCTCGTTCCCTCCTTCGCAAGGAGTCGCTTTTCATCTCGTCCACGCAGCTCGTGCTTCCTCCCTTTCATTCCACTGAAATAATGGCATGTTTCTGTCTCCTCGGTGATCACGGTATACACGCAGCCATACAGATAATAGCTCTTTATGTCCACGTGCGGAAAAGTCCCTCTCGGTTCAGCTTTAACGCATCGTTCTCCCTTCATGCTAACGAGGAGCTTGGTTTTCACCCTTTTCTATCCTTTAATTTTAATTTTTGAACTAACTTACGTGGTGCTTTTCACTATTGGACAAAAAACTTTCCTCATTGAAGCGTCCTTCCTACACCTTCCTCTCCCTTCCTCCTTCTCTTGTGACCTTCTACGCCCTCTCTTCCTCTCCTATTCCTCTCTTTTCTCCTTTCCCCTCATTTCCTCTCTCTCTTCTCCCTTCTCTTGTGACCTTATCTCCCCTCTCTTCCTCTCTTTTCTCCTCCTTCTCGATCACTTCCTCTTTCCTCCTCCTCTCCCTTCTCCTCCTCCTCTTTCTTCCTCTCCCTTCTCCTCGTCATCCTCCTTTCCCCTTTTTCCTGCTTCTCCCTTCGCATCCCTTTCCTCTCATTTTTCTTTACCTTTACCCCCCCCCTCCTCCTACGTCCTCCCGTTCTCCCTTTCCCCTCTCCTCCTGTCTTTCCTTCCTTCTCCTCACCTCTCATCCCCTCTCCTTTTCCCCTTTCCTTTTCCCTATTTTCCCCTTTCTCTTCCCCTCCCATCCATTCCTCTGTCTCCTCTCTCCCCCCCTTCCTCCATTCCCTTCCCTCCCTTTTTATCCTTCTACCCTCCCCTGTCCTTCCCTTTCCCGTTCCCCCTTTCCCTTTTTCCCCAGTCTTACCCCATCCCCTCCTCTCTTTCCTCCTTTCCCCTTCTCCTCCTCTTTTTCCCCTCCCCTCCCTCCCCCTTCCCCTCCTCTCTTCCCCCTCCTCTCCTTCTCCCCCTTTTCCCCTTGCGTCCACTCCCCCTTCACTTCCATTCTTTTCCCCTTCTTTCTCCTCCTCTCTTCTTTCCTCCTTCCCGCTTCCCCTCACACTTCTTCCCCTCCTCTCTTCCCCCTCTTTCGCATCCCCTCACCTTCCTCCCCCTCCTCTCTTCCCACGAGTTTTCCCCTCCCCTCACACATCTTCCTCTCCCCTCTTTTCCCATCCGCTTTCCCCCAATCCCCTCACTCCTCCCTCCCCCCCTCTTTCCCATCCCCTCACCTCCCTCCCCCCTCCTCTCTCCCCCCCCGCTTTCCCCTCCCCTCACACTTCTTCCTCTCCCCTCTTTCCCATCCCCTCACACCGCCCTCCCCCTCCTCTCTTCCCCCCCTTTCCCATCCCCTCACACCTCCCTCCCCCTCCTCTCTTCCCCCCCTTTCCCATCCCCTCATACCTCCCTCCCCTTCCTCTCTTCCCCTCCCCTCACACTTCTTCCTCTCCCCTCTTTTCCCCTTCATTTGCGCATCCAATACCCCATCAGTCAAGCATTCAACTCTTCTCCCCTCGTGCACCTGGACCATTCACACGCCCCCTCTCCTTCCTCCTTTTATTTCTCTTTATCCCATGTCCTTTATTCGTTCTTTACTCGAACTTCTTTTTATTGTTTATCTTTATCCCTTCCTTTGTTTACTTTACCACCTGTTTGCTTGTTTACTTCGCTCGCTTATCTTTTTTTATGTAGAATGTAAGATGTTCTAGAAAGTGTTATTTTATTTTCTGTCTATTTTCCCTAAGATCCTGTATTACTCCCATTTATAATAATTAGCGAGGTGATTTCCCAAATGAGCTTTGATATACAAAAAAATCGAGAAAAAAAAGTTTTCTCCGTTTTCAATCGACGTTTGCAAATGCGATACTTATTGAAAATGCACTCTCTCGGCCTTTCACTGCATCTCTCACCTTCCTCACTCTGTCTCTGTCTATCTGTCTGTCTCTGTCTGTTTGTCTGTCTGTCTGTCTGTCTGTCCCTCTTTCTCTCTCTCTCTCTATCTATCTATTTCTCTCTCTGTATCTCTCTCTCTCTCTCTCTCTCTCACTTTCCTTTTACCCGTTTTATAACATAATACATGTCATGTGGAAAGTGTTTTATACCTTTATATATTTTATACAACTAAGGACGTTCCATCTTTAAATTGTCTATCTAAAAGCTAAAAATTTAAAATTAATTCGAATCTGATGATCACACAACATAATCCGTGACTAAGAACGCGTATCAAATAGCCCAAAAATGAACGTCTTGTCAGAGTGGTTGTAGATTCTGTCCCTAATGCCACTGACTCGCCATTTCCCCTTAGTTTGACTCTGCTCTATGACACACGTGGAGAGGTGGTCGCTTGGTGTTATGTTAATAATGTTCGGGAGAATGTCAGTCGGTGATATTCAAATTGTCTGCCATTGAAAAGTTTGTTTTTGGTGAGGCTGTGTCATTATTTGATCGGTAATGAATGATTGATATTACCAGTATTGGAAAAGAGTGGAACAGGACGGGTAATATTTATGTATCATAACGACAGACGCGGACTGTGTTTTTTCCCTCCAGAGCATCTCTCTCTGCAACAATGATTTTGTTCCATTTTCTTTGTCACTGCTTGTCTTCTCTCCTCCCCCTCCCCCTTTCTCTCTCTCTCTCTCTCTCTCGCCTCCCTTTTCTATTTCTCCATCACAGACATGTTACTCCCCACCTTTTGTGGTACATGGCATGTTGAAATTACTCCTGTAGCATTGCAGGCGAATTCTTATTGAGAATGGAGTTTTTTACTCTAAAGATTTCTCCCAGAGAAACAAGCTACTTAAAACAAAAACTTATTTATATTGTTAACGTATGTCTTTGTATCATCAATTGAGTATTCTAACAACGCGAACATTTTTTTTTTCATTATTTTGTTCATGTTTATTCTTCCTCCTAACCAGGTCACATGAATGGCTACACAGGTAAGACAGATGAACAAAGATTGAGAGTTTTTTATCATAAAATCTCGATAACATATCACTTGGGTAAATCTAAAGTAGAGTAACTTATGTATTAACATCTGCTATCTTTTGTGGCTGAAGAGCTTGTAGCCGCTAAACCAATAAACAGCAACTCCATGATAATAATGATGATGATACCGATATGATTCTGATAGTGATAATAGTAATAATATGGATGAGAATGCCCGTCCTCTGGAGAATAATGGGGGGGGGGGGGGGTGACAATGCTGCAAGTGATAACAGTGATAGTAACGGTAATGATACTAACGGCGATGGCGATGATAATGATAATGGTGACAAAAATAATGATAATAGTAATAATGATACTGATGATGATGGTGATGATGATGATGATTATCATCATCTGGATAATAATTATAATGCTAACGATAAGGATGATAATGATAATGATGATGATGATGATGATGATGATGATGATAATGATAATAATAATAATGCAATAATAACAATAACGGTGATAATAATAATGATAATAATAATGATGATAACAACAACAACAACAGCAAGAGCAACATAATGACAGAATAATAATCATTACAATTATTTTCATAACAAAAGTAACAACAAATAACAGCAACAACAATGGTTGTATTAGTCATAGTATTAATTATTGTAATGGAAATAATAATGCCAAAAACAACAATATTAAAAGGAATAACAATAATAATAAAAGTAATATTAATAACAATAATGATTATTTTAATGATTAACAGATAATGTAGGCAACAAAAAGCATGATTATAATAAACATCAGTGATTAGCAACAACAACAACTTTAACAATAATAAAAGTAATAATATAATATTAAAAATAATAGTAATGGTAAATGACAATGATGATAATTAAAATACACGGGCCAATAATGCCAATTTTGAAATAAGACTACCATCGAACTGGATTTTTTTTGGTTCTATAAGTGTTATAAAGGCAAATGTAATCAGTACATTACGTACTCCACGAAATCAAATTCACTGAAATTCGTATAGCCCAGCGCGTGACAGATTGCAACGAATGGCTGTATTTTGAGTGCATAGCAACGGAAGGCTTCAAATTTTACTATATTATACTTTACTTGAAGTTAATATTCCATTTTATTATACAGGTAGAAGATTTTACAGTTACAGGGAGAAGAAACAACTTGATGTGAATGGATTATAGAATTATCATCAAAAGCTTTTTTTTTTTTATTTATATTTCTAGCCATATAGTAGAAAAAAACTTTAGAAATCGAATTAGGAGGAATTATTTAACCACCAACAGCAGTAAATGTCTTAATTTATCAATTAATCAACAAAAATACATCTTTTGCAATGTTTGTTTTGAAAGCACTACAGTACAAAAACATATTTTTCGTTTGAAAAAGATTCCTTTATTTTAGTTATGTAGAAAATGTCTTTAAAAGGATTAAGTTAATTCAACATGCCTTGATTTGTCACAGAAAAAAAATCGTTAATTATTTGCTTCAATTTAACCCATTTGCTTCAATGTGGCAAGAATACATGCCATGCCCACTGTAATACACGTTTATTTATTGCATTTACACATAGATGGCTCTACAAGTTCTTAATCAGCAAATAGCCTGTTATTAGAACTACCTATCTCACCTGTTTACCCTTTTCCTGCACTTTAGGAAAGGGTCTTTTGTATCATTTCATTGTCTAAAATATTTTAATGACAATTTAATAATCATAACATCAATAACAATAATAACAGTATCGATAGCAATGGTATCAACAAGAAAAACACATTTTCCCTTTAATTCAAGGAATGGGGAAATCAGGATCGGTCACTAGGGCCTACTGATAGACTCCTTGCCGGCTGAGCACATGTGGAGCCATCTGTAGGTAACAAAATTCCCCAAAAAAACTACAGGGGACAGAGCATAAATCCGGGGCGAATGGGTTAAGGAGAAAATGTCTAAAGGCGTTCTTCACAACACTGACTTTTAGAACACTGGTTCTTCTAGTTCTCGGGCTTAGAATAATGAAATTGATAATGATTGCAACAGAAAATATAAACAAAACCAAACACGATAATTTTCTTTAGAACTCGCTTACATGTTTTCCGCAAAAAAAAGAAAAGAAAAGTATAAACACATAAAAAAAAACAACAACATAAAAATGAAAATACAAAAAATAAAAAATAAAAATAAAATATATATAAATATAATTGAAAACACACCAACCGAAATAATCCTTAAACGAATTAAAAGGAAGGCAAGTTGACAGGTTGATAAATGGGCCTATTGAGAGTGTGAGTCGATGTGGGGGGGGGGGGGGGGGGTTGCGAGAAAGGAAAGGGGGAAGGGGAGGAGATGAGAGGGGGGGGGGGGAGAAATGAGAGCTGGGAAGGGAAGGAGATAGGAAGGGAGAGAAAAGGAATGAGAGAAGGAAAGAAGGAGATGAGAGGGGAGAAGGGGGAGAGTGGAGAGAAGGAGATAAGAAGGGAGAGAAAAGAAATGAGAGAAGGAGAGGGTAGAAGGGAGATGAAAAGGGAATTGGGAGAAAGGGGAGAGAAAAAAAGATGAGAGAGGGAGATTAGAAAGGAGAGAAGGAGAGAGGAAGATAAAAGGGGAGAAAGGAGAGGGGGGGAAGGAGGAGATAGGAAAGGAGAGATTAGAAAGGAGAGGAAGAGAAAGGGAGATGAGAGGGAAGAAAGAGAAGTTGGGAGAAAGGAGGGGGGAGAAGGAGGGGGAGATGAAAGGGGGAAGAAGAGAAATGAGAGAGGATAGGAGGGGAAATGAGGGAGATGAGAGAGGGGGGGGGGGATAAGGAGAGGGAGAGGAGAAGAAGAGGAGAATCGGGAGAAAGAGGAAAAGGAAGAGAAAGGAAAGAGAGAGGAATTGGGGGAAAGGAGAAAGGTGGGAAGAAAGAGGTGAGAGGGGAGAAAGGGGAGGGGGAGGGGGTTTTGAGGGGATGGCAAGAGGGGGGAGAAGAAAGGTAGGGAAGGAGAGTGAAGAGAGGAGAGAGGCGAGAAGAAGCAGGGGATGGGAAGAAAGTTGGGAGAATGGAAAATGGGGAGGGGAGAGGATAGAGAAGAGAGAGAGAGAGAGAGTGAGAGAGGAGAGAGAGAGAGAGAGAGAGAGAGAGAGAGAGAGAGAGAGAGAGAGAGAGAGAGAGAGAGAGAGAGAGAGAGAGAGAGAGAGAGAGAGAGAGAGAGAGAGAGAGAGAGAGAGAGAGAGAGAGAGAGAGAGAGAGAGAGAGAGAGAGAGAGAGAGAGAGAGAGAGAGAGAGAGAGAGAGAGAGAGAGAGAGAGAGAGAGAGAGAGAGAGAGAGAGAGAGAGAGAGAGAGAAAGAGAGAGAGAGAGAGAGAGAAAGAGAGAGAGAGAGAGAGAGAAGAGAGAGAGAGAGAGAGAGAGAGAGAGAGAGAGAGAGAGAGAGAGAGAGAGAGAGAGGGAGAGAAAGAGAAGGAGAAAGAGAAAGAGAAAGAGAGAGAAAGAGAAAAACAACATATAAACAACTTGAAATATCGATGTCAAATTCAACTTTAGCGCGAAATATTGGTAAACTAGAATACGATATAAAATATGCATTAACCGTCAAAGTCAGTGAAAGTGACATGACATGACATTGGGGCAATAAGCTTCACGAATATTTATGGAACAATGACCATACAGAGAAAAAAAGTTACAACAACGTCGATATGTTGGAAATACTATAGCAATAATAATAATAAGACTATTTAAAGGTTAGTGAAAAGACAGAAAAAAAAAAAACTAAAGAAAAAACAGGTAAACACACTCTTTATTACGTAAATAATCAGCTTATGGTATTTTCTTCTTTCGTTATGAAGTGTAAGTCGACATTGTCTTATCTCTCTATATTTCTTTTTCTTTTTTTTTCCTCTCTGATGTCCTCTCGTACTCTTCCTCTTGTTTTCATTCTAATCCTAAATCATTCTCTCCCTCCTTCTCCCTCTTTCGTTTTCTCTCTCTTACGTGATCGGTTAAATGCAGATCATTAAAACTATTTAATATGCAGAGGTTACGGACTTTATGCTTTATTTACCGTTTTCTCTGAAATTTATATTATCCCTATCTTTATTAAATTTCTCCTCTTTCTTCCGCGTTCCACTTTCTCTATTTTTTTCTGGCATTGGCTTCGCTCTCTTTTAAAACGTTCACTCACTATTTTCTCTTCTCTTTTCCTCTTCGTCTTCCTACCCACCGTTTTCTGTCTTTTTTGTAAACTCTCTTCCTCTTTCGCATCCTTTCTTTATCAAAACCGGGAGAGAGAAAATTAAAGATAGCGAGAGAATAGAGAGAGGAATGAGAGAGAGAGAATGAGAGAGAGAGAATGAGAGAGAGAGAATGAGAGAGAGATTGAAGAGAGAGAAGAGAGAGAGAGAGTAGAGAGAACGAGAAAGAGAGAATGGAGAGAGAGTGAATGAGAGATTAATGAGGAGAGAGAGAGATGGAGAGAGTGAGAATATAGAGGTAAAGAGAGAGAAGAATGAGAGAGCGAATGAGAGACGGGGAGGAAAATTTCTTGGTGCAGTTTTGCTGTCCAATGACCCTACTATTCGAATTTGAAATTTTGGTGCATACTGATGTGCAATTCGATCTCTTAAATGGATTTAGAGTTCCGCTGCGAGAGATGTTGGAGAGTCAGAGAGAGCTTCAATTAAAAGATGATCTTTGAGAGGATATATCATTTCTGTAGGTGCTATGCAGTAAAGGGAGAAGCATTTCGTTGTGATCTGCGTCGGGAGAGTCGTATATGATGGATGTAGATTTAAATGCACATGGGAGCAATAACACGGAACACACAAAGACAACACGACCACAACAGAACACAGCCACGAACACAGACACAGAGAAGCACACACACGAACACAAAACATGAGATCTCTCGTCACTTTTGCGAGCTGTCTGTGCTGTTGTCCTTTTGCTTTCGAGTGAAACGGTAAGGATATCGAAGTTCTTATGCAGTTCAAGATGGTCTGATGCATGAAAATACAGTTTAGGGAGTTATGCTTCTCTCTTCTTCTGACTGCTGCTCCTTCGAGATTTCTCATAGACGATCTCGATCTGAGCTGCATATATGTATGAGAGGTTGGTGGGGATTAGGATGGAATGGAGATTAGGAGAAAGATAGTGGCTGATTTGGTCGTGTAAAAGAATTTGAAAGAAAAGAGAATACGTTAAGGGTGAGACAGGTCAGGCGATTAGAGAAAGAGTATCGTTAGGATCAATGAGTGTGAAGAATGAGGAGTGAGAAAGAAAATGTAATGAGCAGAGAACTGCTGTGAGAAGATGAGAAAGTTTTAAGGAGAATGAAAAGTCAGTGCTGAGGGATATTGATGGTTATCAGAAAGAATGATGATGAAGGATAAAAGACACTGTTTGCAAGGAGAGATGGGAGAGAGATATTGAGAAATGGAAGAGAGAATGGAGGAGAGAAAGCGAGAGAGAGAATGGAGAGATGAGAGAATGGGAGAGAGAGAATGGGAGAGAGAGAATGGGAGAAGAGAGAATGGGAGAGAGAGAATGAGAGAGAGAGAATGGGAGAGAGAGAATGGGAGAGAGAGAATGGGAGAGAGAGAATGGGAGAGAGAGAATGAGAGAGGAGAATGGAGAGAAGAATGGGGAGAGAGAAGGAGAGAGGAATGGGAGAGAGAGAATGGGAGAGAGAAAGGGAGAGAGGAATGGGGGAGAGAGAATGGGAGAGAGAGAGTGGGAGGAGAGAGAATGGGAGAGAGAGAATGGGAGAGAGAGAATGGGAGAGAGAGAATGGGAGAGAGAGAATGGGAGAGAGAGAATGGGAGAGAGAGAATGGGAGAGAGAGAATGAGAGAGAGAGATCGAGAGAATGCGAGAGAGAGAATGAGAGAGAGT
This sequence comes from Penaeus chinensis, assembly GCF_019202785.1. Lineage (NCBI taxonomy): Eukaryota > Metazoa > Arthropoda > Malacostraca > Decapoda > Penaeidae > Penaeus > Penaeus chinensis. The sequence continues at coordinate 18,328,625 of NC_061846.1, read as the reverse complement.
GAGAATAAGAGATAGAATGAGAAAGAGAGAATGAGAGAGCGAATGAGAGAGGGGAAGGAACACTTTTTCTTGTCATTTTCCTTCTCAATTCACCTCTCCTCTTCATTTCCGTATTTCATTTTGTCTCTTCCTTCCTGCTGCTCATTTCACTCTCTTCTAAAACCTTTTATTTTCCCCCCTCGTCGCATCGTCTTCTCGTGAGGCTCAAGAGAGCTTTCAACTTTTAAACATACTCTTTGAGGACGGAATATTATCATTTTTTTCTCGTAGGTCTTTGCACTAAAGGGGAGAAGCATTTCCGTCTCTCTGTATCTGCGTCTGGGAGAGTCGGTATAGATTCTCGTTGTAGATTTTTACACATGCACATCGGGAGCACATATACACGCGAACACACACACACACACACACACACACACACACACACACACACACACACACACACACACACACACACACACACACACACACACACACACGCACACACACACACACATAGTCTCTCTCTCTCTCTCTCTCTTTCTCTCTGTCTGTCTGCCTGTCTCTTCCTCTTTCTCTTTCGAGTGATAACCGGTAAGGCATATTCAAGTTCTCCTTTATGTCACGTTCAAGTTGTGTCTGATGCATAAAACTACACTCCGTTTTCTATGGATTCTGCTCTCTTCTCTCTCTCTCTCTCTCTCTCTCTCTCTCTCTCTCTCTCTCTCTCTCTCTCTCTCTCTCTCTCCTCCCATATCATGTATGTACAGATGGTTGGTGGGGATTACCAGGATGGATGGATTAAGGTAGAAAGATTAGTGGCTGTATTTGCGTCTGTGTTAAAAGACACTTTGAAACAAAACACGAGAATACTTTCAAGGACTGTGCAGACAAGGCTCAGGCGATTAAGAAAGCAGTATCCCGTTACGCGAATCAAAGCAGTGTGCTTAAGAAACTGAGTGCTAGCAAAAACAATGTAACTGAGGCCAGTTACAAACTAGCTCTGTGTATTGCTAAAAATGGAAAACGTTTTACAGATGGAAATCTTATAAAAACAGCTTTCCTAGAGTGCTCTGAGGTGTTATTTGATGGTTTATCAAACAAGCACATGATCATCTCAAGGATAAAAGACCTACCTGTTTCAGCAAGGACCGTGGAGAGGAGTATTTCTGAAATGGCTGCTAATGTAAGTGAGCAGCAAACTGTTGCCTTAACAACTACACCCGTGTTCAGTTTGGGCCTGGATGAAAGCGTGGATGTAAATGGCATTCCCCGCTTGGCTGTTTTTGCCAGGTATAGTGACACAGAAATACACGAGGAAGTGTGCTATCTTCAACCTGTGTATGACACTACCAAGGGAGATACCGAAGACATTCATTGACCATTTTGAGGACAGAGGGGTTGATATAAGAAATATTTTTGTTGTTACAACGGATGGTGCCCCTGCTATGATAGGAAAAAAACAAAGGTTTTACCAAGATGGTTGAGGATAGAATTGGGTATCCCATTCTGAAATTACACTGCATAATTCACCAAGAAAATTTATGGGCCAAGATCTCGAGCTATGATCTCAACAAGGTGACGGCTACTGTTGCAAAAGTAGTGAATTTTCTTGTTGTTCACTCTCCTCTTACGCACAGGCATCTTCAAGCTTTTCTTCAAGAGGTGGACAATGCTTCCAGAGATAATAACTTTGAGCAGCAGTTCCTTTTAAACATCACCAAACATCTAAATGACCTGTCTTTTCTTGCAAGATGCAGGGGAAACAGTGATAAATTTGTAGGACACTTGGAAGGCATTTGTTGCAAAGCTTGCACTCTACTCATCAGATATTAAAACTGGTTCCTTCCATTATTTCAAGAACTTGAAGAACTTATCTGCAGTTCATCCTGTCAACACTACTGATCTTCAGGTGTACATGCCATCGGCCCTTGGTTTTTATTTTTAATCAGACAGGACACCTTTAAATACAGTAAATTAGACGCATCTCTCTTTGAGTGGATGGGAACTGAGGAGTTGGAAATGCAGTTGATTGACTTTCAGGCCTCATCATCGTGATCAGCTAAATTGAAAGATCTTAAAGGAATATTGGAAACTAGTACGAACGATCATGCAGCGTCCATATTAAGTTGCTGGACGACCACTGCCTGATAAATTCAATGGCATGAAGAAAGTAGCTTTTGCCTTGCCATCAGCATTTGGATCTACATATCAATGTGAGCGGATCCTTTCTCACACGAAGCACATCCTTAACCCCATCGCAGGAAGCTTACAGCGGATCACTCTGAGGGTTGTGTGAAGCTCAAGATATCCAGATATTCACCCGATATTTCAACTTTGGCCAAGGGGAAGCAAGAGCAAGGATCAATATGGTGAGTATAGAGTTAGAATAAAAATATATATATCTTTAGTTATGAAGCATATTAAGTGCTACGAAAATGTTATATTCCATTATATGGTCAGTATAGAGTTAGAATTTAAAAAAAATGTATATATTATTTTTAGTTGCAAAGAATACTAAATGCTACAAAGATGTTACATTCATGTTTCGTACATGCAGGAAAATGTATTTTACTTTCATTACAATGGCCACTACATACTGTATAATTACAATTTAAATTTTCCTAGGCTATATAATGCTGAAAAAATAACACTTGACATGCAAGGTAGTAAAACAGTGACATTAATTATAGACTGGCATACTTTGTTCAAAAGGTCACTACCCCTGTTGTAGATATTACTATTGTCAGAAGTCCATTTCCATTGTTTGTTGTCGTGTATGTTGTGGTAGCTTGTTTCAGTCATGTATGAACCGTATTCATGATGACGAATGTAGAAAAGGTATGAATGAGAATGAATGTCTTCACAATACAGGTGTTGTATTTAAATGGTTTCGATTTTATCTTCGTCAGAAATACGAAGATATAACCAGTTAATTACATTTTTTGTATTGTGAAGGTATTCAGTCTCATTCATACCTCTTCTACACCAGTCACGCATGTAAAAAATAAGAAATGCTTAAAAGAGTTATTGGTAGTGCGGTGTGGAAGAAATTTGTATGAGTTTCGTGCGTAAAGTCCATGTGATTGACCTGTAAATATCCGCATATGTCAATGTCGAGGAGATTGTTAGGCGATCTTGCTAATGATTGTGAGCCTGTTTGATTGTTTACGCGGCTCGAGCAGTTAGTGTTAATTTGGCTATTAATGTGGGCAGCCATTCCAGTTGTACGTGTGTAATTAAGGTTAATAAATCCGGTGGCGCTGGTATTGACCTGCTCAAGCTTGGCCATGTTGTTTGGTGTTGGGGTCCCATACAACAGTATGGGGCTATAGTATTGAATGTGCAAGTGTACTGTAAGTTTTTTATTTGATGAATTTTGTACAATTATGTAGGTTTCTCCTTGTGCCTCTCGCTATGAGTATATAATTCACACGAAATAGGTGGGAATGCAATATGAACATGGCTATATCTTCAATTAGATACCATTCAAATCTGTAGAACCCCAGAGTTCAATAGACTTTATTTATAATGAAGTCTAAATGCGAGTTGAAGTATAGATCTAAATATAATTTAAATTTGATGTCTGGTCGGAATAGAAAAAAAAAAAAAAGAAGAGGATGTCTATAGTATTAATGAAATATATTATACGGAGAGCAATAAATGCACTTAGTTTTCCATTCGTGTGATCGAAACAATCGAAAGGAAGCCTTCTTTACCATGACTCGGCATTCTGCAGCATAATGTTCTTCCTGGATGAATACGGAGCTGTGTAATACCAGCCTTTCAAAAGCACTTAGGGGTCTTACTTGCTGTCAGTTTATGTCAGGGCAATATTGCTTTTGCTTCAAGGATCCGTGGGCGTGCTGCCTCTGGAATGTTCGGTCTTGTATGTAACGTGTTCTCTATATGTGAGCATGCAAAGGTATTTTATTTGGATAAATAAAAATGTTTTGAATCTGGATCTCCCTGATTTAATTTCTCCTCTCTCTCTCTTCCTTACTTCGTTCGTTCCTCCTTTTTTTGCTCCCTGCCTCCCTCTGTCCTTCCCTCGGTCTCTCTCTCTCCTGCCCCCCCCTCTCTGTCTCTCTCTCTCCCTTTCTCCCTCCCCTTCTTTCTTTTTCGCCCCTTCCATCCCTCCCTCTCCCTTCCCGTCTTCCATCCCTCCATCCCTCTCCCTTCTCCCCCCAACACAGAAGATTCTGAAGGAGGAAGACTCGAGCCACAGACGCGAGGAGACTTGACACGGTGAAGCAATCTCCGAGCCGCGCCTGTCACAGAAACGAAGCAAGAGTGGGCTTCCGAATGGAGCAACAGGACAGGTCGCTCACTCCTCATCAGGTGGATCGAAGCTAATAACCCTATAGTCCAGCAGAAGCCTAGGAAATTTAACTTCGTGGCATATACCTTACAGAAAAGGTTTGACTAGACAAGGGTGGTAGGATAGACCTTCTGAAACACCCCCAGGTACTATGTGATCCCAGGTGGTATCACTTACAGACTATCGACCATTATTTACCAAAAGATGGAAATAAATCATTGTCACATGGTCAGGTCACTTTCCTTACAAGTATATGAGTCTTTTTGAGCAAAAGATACAAGTGATATTTATCAGAATGTTTGTCAAAAAGTTCTTTATCAACATACGTTCAAAATTGTTGGTTTATAGTAAACCTGTGATGAGGGCATTACATTAAATGCAAGACCTGTATTTAAAAAAGTGTTTTTTCCCTCATTCATCGGATTATTTTTATAATTTCTCATTCCTGCCATATCAAACGTAAGATGTTTTTGAATACACCAAAACCTGCCCTTACTATCCTATTACTGACTGTAAAAAAAAACATGCATAATCAATACTACAGGAGGCAAATAAGTATCCTAAAGTTCCCATGGTCGGGCCACACCGGGCAATTCTGTGGCCAGTTCCTCCGAAGTCAGATGCACTTAACTATAACTATATTCATCTATTTCACCAACTATGGAACATTAATACAAACATGAATTTAGACATGAATACTGCAGGTTAACCATATATTTAAAAAAAAGAAAAAAAGTGCGGAAAATCTAATTTCACTAAGGCAGCCAATGTGTATTTTTTTCTTCCAAATTTGTTGAATGCTACGGTACATGTTGATAATAATAGTATTAAGGGTAATGGTACTGATAATCATAGTGACAATCAAAATAATAACAGTAAAAGGGACAATGAAAATGATAATAAGGGTAATAATGATAATAATGATAATAATGTTAATAATCATAATAATAATAAGAAGAATAAAAATTAAATTAAGATTGATGATAATGATTATGATCATGATGATGATGATAATAAAAGGATAATGATAATAAAATGATAATAATGATAGTAAGGATAGTAGTAATAGTACTACTGCTACTACGGCTACGAATGATGATAGTAGTAGTAATAATAATTATAATAATAATCATAACAACAATAATTATAACAACAATAATAATAATAACAATGACAGTGATTATTATGATGATGATGATGATGATGATAATGATAATGATGATGATGATGATGATGATGATGATAATGTTAATGATAATGATTATGATTATGATTATGATTATGATTATGATGATGATGATGATGATGATGATGATGATGATGATAATGTTAATGATAATGATAATAATAGTAATATTGAAGATATTATTAGTAATAATGATAATGACAATCATAATAGCACCACCACCACCGCCAACAACAGCAACAACAACAGTAATGATAATGATAATAATGACAGTAATAATAAAGATAA
>NC_061846.1:18312854-18317854 GCF_019202785.1 Penaeus chinensis | reverse complement strand
GCGAAGAGAAAGAGAGGGAGGGAAGGGTTGGGGGTGGGGGGAGAGGTTGGGGGGGGAAGAGAGATAGTGAAAGAGAGGGAAGTGGGGAAGGACTGGTAGATTGATACATTGATATAGAGGGAGGGAGGCAGAAGACAGACAATCAGACAGAGGAGACAGAGAGAGAGAGAGAGAGAGAGAGAGAGAAAGAGAGAGAGAGAGAGAGAGAGAGAGAGAGAGAGAGAGAGAGAGAGAGAGAGAGAGAGAGAGAGAGAGAGAGAGAGAGAGAGAGAGAGAGAGAGAGAGAGAGAGAGAGAGAGAGAGAGAGAGAGAGAGAGAGAGAGAGAGAGAGAGAGAGAGAGAGAGAGAGAGTGAGAGAGAGAGAGAGAGACTGTATGCCGCTCACACGGGTTCTGTGGCACTCGCCTCCAGAGCGGCGCCCGGCAGACAACCCCAATAACGTGACGAACGCAACGAATTTTAAACTATATCAGCAAATCTACGGAGATTTCACTCCAGCATTGGAGAGCTGATGTAAGAAAACTACTGCTGACATAGCCTTTGTCTAGAGGCATTCTGGGATGATAGAGTACCATGGAACTATGCAAAAATGGCAGAGTATTATCCTTGGATCAAGCAAGATCGTTCAACACCAGGTGCAGTAGTTGCAATGTGTTATAAGGAAATACTTTCGTTAGTTTTGTTTGATGCTGCAGTTCCAGATGGCACAGAAATTTTGATTTTTTAAAGTCATCGTTGCTAGGGGCATGACCTGTTTTGTTCAGAAGAAAGAATGGAAACTCATTTTACTTGGGGGATTGTGGAATCCTTTGTAGTCTCACGTAGTAAATCAGAATCAGTTAGCTATGAGGAAAGACAGAAGGGTTCTCCACTCTCAGCCTACAGAGACGGCACAGGTTAAGGCTTCAGTGCCCCAGCGTAGACTCTGAGAACTTCATTATGAAAAGAATCCAATGTTTTCAAAACCATGGGGTATTGCTAATAAATAAGCCTCACATAACCAAATTTGCTTTAAGTAAGCACTGTTTAAAGTCTGGAAGTGCTGTGTGGTCTGATCTCCATGGCAGGTAGAAGGAATCCCGTAAGATATCAAGTGCCTTTGTAGCCTTAACTTCAACATTCCGATGTGAGGCAATAATGTAAGCCTTTAATGCCTTAAACCTGAGAAATTAACCTCTTGGACAAAGTGCAGTGGGTTTGCTCCTAAGAAGAAGGACAGTTTCTTCTTCAAAGGTACTGCAAAACCATGGCCTTGTTCAGGGAGAACTTAAGTCCATAGCTGCTGTTCAGCTTTACCTCTATCTGAATGTGTACTTGCACACCCTGTGTACTTTCCTCTGAGCAGTACTGCCTCAAGTCCTCTACATACAAACGACACAAAACAACCTGTGGAGTGCCTTATGTCACTGATAACAATGTCAAACAAGATTACACTTGTGGAACTATTCCAGCTGTTACCCACCAGGACGACTGATTTCATATAAGCAAGAAAGTTCTGCACGATGGTGGGTAATGCTCTTCTTAAGCCATTATCATACAGCTTCATGTGTATGCCATGGTTCTAAATGGTACTACAAATCTTTTTTGATGTCAAGGAACACTACTAACAGACTTAAATGATGTGTACGTCTGAATAGCAATGTTTGCCCACACAAAGGTATCTGTGGTCAAAAATTCCATGTTGATAAGGAATAAGCATTTATTAATGGCCATAGTTGACCATTTTCTGCATTAACTTACAGATGATCTGTAATTCCCTGGTGTGGCAGCATCCTTCCAAGGTATATGGATGGGAAAGGTTAATAACCTAACCGAAACTAAGCTTCCCCCCATGCTGCAGATACTGTGCCCTCCCAAAAAATCCTGATGAAGTGTCCAAGAGGAAATGTAAGAGACTCTTCAGTGAGTGAAATATCATTTGATAGGAAATGTCATCTCAGTACTTCACATGGGGGAATGCTATTTATTGTCTCCAAAAATATTGGAAAGTGGTCCCTTCCATTTGTGTCTTATAAGGTCTGTCAGGAGGCATATAGCTGTGCACTTGCTGAACCAACTAACAAGTCAATGTTGGAGTATGTGTTGCCAGCTGCTGAAGGAGCATTAATGGCTGAGGTAGCTACCCAACTCATACCGCATGAGGCTAGGGACACATGATTACCCTTTTATGTGATAATAAGCCAACTTTATTGACCCAGGGAAGAGTAGCGACTCAAAAGTCAAGAGAGGTGCTGGACTGGGTTATTCGTCACTCTCAGCCTCCTTGAATCACTTGACTGCCACTGCCTTATACTTTGCATGTTTCTCTAGCAGTTACTTCTCAGAATACCTCATCAGGGCTCAGAAAAAAAAACTTACTCTTATTTATGCTCATATGAGGGTATGAAACTTTAGCTCTGTTGTATATTGCCAAAAGGTAATCATGCCCATGTGGTGGCTAAGAGGCTCCTAATTCTCTTGATGGATGCATTGTTGTTTATACTACACATAACTTTTTGTAAAGAATATTTTCAGATTTTCCATGTAAAACATAGAGCAAAGATAAAAGATTTTATTTTCCTTACCTGGTCTGAGATTCCTTGCCTTGTCATTGGCAACCTGGAAAGGCTCAAAACAACATGACTACTTGGGTTCATTCTTCGCCTCAAGAAGATAAAGAATACTATTTGCAACTGATACCAGCAGTCCAATCAGTGGTTCACTTTAAGGGCCAAGCACAGAGAGGCATTCAGAGGAAAACTTCCCACAAAACTCATACAAAATACTTATACTGCTCTAAGTTCACAGTACTGAAGTACACTGAATTGTAAGAATACAAAAATGGTATATCCATGTTCCTGTAAGTAAAATCTTGATCCTCTGAACAAGTAAAACCATGAATCGTGGTGAGGTCAGGATTTTTTTTTGTCATAGTTTACTGTTTTGGAGGAATTACCTGAAACTCAAGAATACTTTTTAAACACAGAAAAAAAAAAAAATCCTCATCACCACAAAATATGACATACAATGGTAAAATCCAATTGTTTCAATGATCACCATTTATTTTGTACATTACACTGCATGTTGTTATTAGCCACAGCACTAGATGGAATGGAACTCGTGGCCGCTTGATGCAAATCTCATTGGCAGTGTGGCTGGATCCTTAACCAGGTTTTTTAGGGTGCAAGTGATACACGCTATTATTGTCTATTTCTGAAAAATTTTGAAGCTACTGTGTCCGGTCCTGGGCATCAATATGTTGCTGCTTCGGTATTCGAAAAAATCTCTTTTTAAAACACCATTAATCATTGACAAATGCTACAAAGATTTTGTTTTACTAATAAATGAAACAAAGAAAAGCATTCAACCAAATGCGAGTTCCTATCTTCATCCGAGCTCAAATCAGAGTGGAAGCTTGAGCACCCAAATGCTGCAAAATTGGGTTCGAGGATAGCTCAAACACCAAGCTAAAAGATTCTTTTGAAAATAAATCCCATTTGGCTTTATAGAACTATACCCAACAATCACAGTAGTGATGAGAATTATATGCAGACACCATGCAATGCTAATAACAGTTGCAGGACCTGCATGATGCTGACTGGATGATACCTATTTAACCCAAGACATGGCAAGGATATTCCTTTATAACAGGTGGTATAAAATAATGCTTTATGATATGCTTCATAAGATACTGGGATGCCCTGTCCAATAATTTGTCACCTAGCACTGAGATGAGTTTGAATTCCTGCAACTTATTACTTTGTCCTGGAGCTATACCCTTCCCTTTATTGGAAGAGGGCTGACATTCCTCTCCTTAGACGAAGTGAACTGTTAGGGACCTCCCTTTTCTTGAACTGCTTTAGGGAAATTGGGACTGTATTGGTTCACAGAGGGAATTAATACAATTTACAGTAAAGCCACTTACTTGAATCCTGTTATTTTTATGGTGGTTTCCCTAGACTTAGAGAAGGTTTTTGAACTGGTATGCCTTCTTGCTGTTTTAAGGGCAGACCCCTGTCCTCGATCTCTACTGACTTGACCTTGAATCGGTCTTCCAAAACTCTATGAGATGGTTAGACTAGGAATACTCTTTAGGTACATGAAAATTCCCAACTCCTGCATGAATGCAAGCCTATTTCCTCTAGACACACACCATGGTTGAAAGAATCTGAGACACCATGAACTTCTTTGTGACTTATTTGCAAATTGCTCCTAGCATACTGAACTTAGAGGATAGTTATTTGCCAAGTGTATGGATTCCCCCTGTCCTGACTTTATGCAATTCCCACCATTGAAACAGACTGATCACGATCTTGACTGGATCAGAAGGCAATATTAGAACTATCACTCTTCAGGCCAGTATCATGTAATTCATGGACAAATCAGTTTACCCATCATCAACATTGCTGGCACTTGTTTTGCTTCATTGTTCAAATCTTAATTTATTTGGGTAACTAACTGAGGCCTTTCACTACCGGTAGAGCCTCATCAATGCTACCCCATACGAGAGACATATTATCTTTACCGATTTCAGGTTAGTTACTGACAACCTGCACCAAGACATACTTATGGAAAACAACTACTTGCTGACTACTGTTCTCACTATACTGCAATGCATTCTCTACCCGAGCAGACACTTCATTCTCACTTTGGTCTTCAGCCACATTGGCATCCAGGGAAGGGAACTTGCACTTCAATTAGCAGGACTTTGTTGGAACATTCCTTAAATGAGATGGTCATGCAACCAAGTCGAAGACGAAGACGAAGATGAAAAGTGGGAGCTGTCCAATGGCTCCACAGAGTTATACATAGATACACCAGAGGTGCTAAAATGTTATAGGATATCATTGTGAATAGGAAATCATAGAAACCATTGGCGATAAAGATTTATGTTAAAAGAAACCCCACTGCAGCAGTACCTCCTGAAGTGTGCCCCTCAGAATGGATCCCCGACCATTGGTGCTGGGCTGATGAGACGACCATGCCTGGTGTCTTCTCTATGGAAGCTGGAAAGCATAGAG
>NC_061846.1:18295354-18305354 GCF_019202785.1 Penaeus chinensis | reverse complement strand
GTAATTAATTTAAGTATGATATTTAATTATCTGAGAAAGTTGACGTTAATTTGACTATTTGCTTCTCTGGTCATCATTATTCTTTTGTTTAATATCGAATTAATTCATTAACTTGGACATGTTAGATAATTATTTGTTTTTAAAATGATCGTCATTTTGATTGATAATATTTGAATCATTAAGATATAACGTAATCTTGAAATTAGTGGATTTTGTTTTCATTAAATTTCATGAATGATAATTATATAACATTGCGTCATAACTCTAGTTGTATGTAAAGAGTTAAGAACCCAAATAAAATCTTATCTGTTTGTTTGTTTTGTTTCTCATAAACTTGTTTTTTTTTTTTTTTTTATTGCATCGATAATATTCAGCTAATAATTATTTTGTCTTTTTACACAGATTTAACTCGATACTTGAATTGCACCAATTAATAGTATTAATATTGTCACTTTGAAATCATTGATTAATATATAATTAATAAGAACATTTAAACATTTATTATCAAACATAATAAGTCTTGATACTGAAGAACATTTAATAAAATGTGGAATAGTGGGCCACAACTCCCGGAGGTTCGCCACGGCCGTCTCTGATCGGTTCACATATCTCGAAAACCTGACGGATCCAGTTGCTCTGTAGGAGTCCTTCAAGCGCGAAACACATCGGTGAACGCCCGAAGCAAGGCAGAATTTCATCTCACCAGAGACACTGGATGCCACAGATGCATGTCGCGTGGCTCGACTGAATGGTAATCAGGATGCGCCGTTCCTTGGTGTAGAGGTCTCGAACACGGCTGAGAAGGGACAAGGAACAATTCATCAGGAATCTTGCCGAGGAGGTTGAAGGCTATTTCTTGGTAAATGGCCTTCGTCCTGCCTACCAAGCCTTGACGAAACTGAACCGCAAACTCTCGTTGTAGATGACTGCAGTCCGCTCAGTGGATGGACAGATCATTTCAGATCATGTTGGGGTTCAGGAACCGTTGGGCTGAGTATTTTGAGTAGCTGTACCAGGTATATCCTCCAACAGTTAGTCTGGATGCAAGTGGTGTCACAATACCTGTGCTAGACCCACCCATCAGCAAGGAACCTCGTACCGTAACTGAGATTAGGGAAGCGGTTTCTAAGTTGAAGGGTGGGAAAGCTGCAGGCATATGTGATATCCCTGCTGAAATGCTAAAGGCCAAGGGTGAACCTGACATGTTGAGGGGTGTGGTCATCCCTCTTTGGAAAGGGAAAGAGGATCAGTGGGACTTTAGCAATTACCATGGCATTCCACTGCTCCGTATACCACGTAAGGTTTTCGCCCACATTCTTCTAAAACGTATCCACGACCACCTACTAAGGCACCGGAGACCAGAGCAGTCTGAATTCACTCCTGGCAAGTCCACAATAGACCTATCCTAGCGTTTCGAGTCATTGTAGAACACCATCGTGAGTTTGGTTGTGGTCTACTTGCAGCCTACATCGACCTCAAGAAGGTGTTTGACTCAGTGCATCGCGGATCGCTAGGGGAGATCCTTGGACTTACGGGAATCCTGATATGGATTACTGTTTTAATAGCAAGCTTATATACTGGTAATGAAAGTGCTGTAAAGTTTGGTGGGAACCTGTCAAACTTCTTCCCTCTTAACTCAGGGATGAGGCACGGTTGTGTCCTTGCACCAACACTTTTCAACACTGGCAGTGCTACTATCCAAAGGCAGTATGGAGCAACACTGGGGAATATCAAGGTCACCGACATCGACTTTTCCGACGATGTTGCTATCCCATCTGAGTCTCTGGAATTAGTGATGGTGGCTCTTGATGCATTCAGCAATGGGACGGAACCCCTGGACCTAGAGGTGTCCTGAACCATGACCAAGATCCAGGAATTTGGGGGTCTGTTAGGAGAACCTGTTCAGTCATTGCATACTTGAGGAAAGGTCGTTGAAATCACTTTACATACTTTGATAGCATAGTCCATGTCTCTGGGTTGTCAGACCGATAAGTCAGTAGACAGATGGACCTGGCAGCAACAAGAGCATTTGGAGATGTTGGTACCTATGCAGAAGGACCAAGCTATATCTTCAAGGCCTTGATACTGCCAGTTTTGTTCTGTGGAAGCGAAACGTGGATGTTGTCTAGTGCCTTGGAGTCTCGTCTTGATGTCTTTTGTAACAAGTCCCTACGCTGGATCACGGGGTACAGTTGGCAGGACCATGTGTCCAACTGACGGCTACACCGTGAGACTAGCATGGCACCTGTTACTTGCATAATCTGGGATTGCCAGCTCAGGCTATATGGTCACCTAGCTAGTTTCCCTGTGGATGACCCTGCCCATCAAGTTGCCTCTTTGCGAGATAATCTTGGGTGGAGGAGGGCCGGGGTGATGACCTAGGCGGTCATGGTTTGGAGACTTGCCCAGTGGTGCCCCCTGTGGCAGGAAGCGAAGGGTAGATGTGTGTGTGTGTGTGCATGAATATGTATATATATGTGTGTGTACATATATATGTTTTGTGTATATATATTTATATATATATTTTGTATATATATATATATATATATATATATATGTATACGTGTAAGTATGTACTTATGGACATAATTATATATTCATAAACCTTTTTACTACTGTTTCTTGTTTTTTTTACTTCTAAAGCTGTATTTCACTTCCTTTGAGTGAATCTAAAGCACTTGCAGATCATTGAAAATTTGCATAAGGAAAATAAAACCCTTTTTTGACACCACATGTTTCACTCTTATTCATACAAACGCCGCACCCTCGATACGACTTGAGAACAACGAAAAAAAACCTTTAATAAATGTGTTGGCAATGGATATTTACATAAATTTACATTAACGGATAATTATGTACAAAACTCTTTATTAATATCGTATACAAAAGAAAACGGGAAACGGGAAATATTACGCAACAGAACAGATCGTCTGGAGTTGCCTGTTTGTGTTTTTATTATGCAATTTCTCAGCCCGAGAAATATGCTCAGATTATGCTAGGCTCGTTAACCCTATTCGTATTTTTACTTTTTTGTGATAGAAGTTTGTTTTTCTCTCTTTTTAATATTTTTTGATAGATTGTTGTCAGGTTATAGTCTCCAGGTAATATGGTTGCCGACGCTGTGTTTTTTTTAAATACAATTTTATTACTAATGTTATTATCATTATTTTTTCCAGCGTCAGGTACGAAATAAACACGAGTGATTCAGGGGGATAACGGTCTAAATAAAGTTATTCTGAAGGGTCGACTTCATGCTTTCTACCATGTATGATAGAGTTATACCTTTCACACCCAACAACATTTTACGGTGTATTTAAAATGTTGAAATACATCCAACTAGTTAAGAGATGGCAGTATTGCGACACACAGCTATGGATATCTGTAAAGAACGTCACACACGAACCCAGTCACTGATGTGTTGTGAGTGTGTTATATAATTATTATTATTGTTTCTTTTTGGTCTATATATGATCCAAAAGGTAAAATTTTGAAAATTTACGTAGTCTGCTTCAAGGCTTTTTTAGAACTATTAATCAGGATTTTTATTAATATTATTGTGTTTTTCGTTTTTTTTTTTGACGTTCTCAGATACCCAGGCGTCTCGTCACGTGTACAGTTTTTGTAACATAAACACACAAGTAAAAACTATAACAAATACAATTCAGGATGAATCTGTAGTTTAGTGTAATGTTCCTCAAACAAACTTGAATATTCTTTTTTTTTCCTCAAAGAGATATCCATAAGGAATAACAGTCATCAATCGAAGGAAATCAAGAAATCAGTTTAAAAAAAAACCTTTTCAGTGCCATCCCGCCTGTGTTCGTCCGACTTCCATTGTCGAGGAAACCTTTTCAACTGACCTTGAAAACTCCTTTACATCCAAGCTGACGTTTAGCAGAGCAAGATTGGGAGTTAAGTCGCTGAGAAATTAGGTGTTCAGGTGTGACGGGAGTGTGTTCCGGGGTCTTTTCTGTGGCACAATGATCTAAAAACAGTCGCATCAAGAGTTAATATCGTGGTTTTTACCTGTTAACAATGTTAGAATTACGTGTCCTTACTGATAAGTTCAACCATCTACATATAGATTTTTTTTGGTTATTTTTTTTTCTTCAAATTCCAGATATACCTATTATTGAAAGTGCTTGTAAAGCATCTTATAACCCAACAACAATAACATCAATTGGCAATAATAACCATAATAAAAAGAGACTCTAAATGAAGAAAACTATAAAACGTGGCATCCCTCAAAGATAAAAAAAAGACTCACTTTTAGCACAATAAAATCATGTATCATTATCATCAGTGTTTTGATTAACGCATGATTTTTTCCATGTTTCATCATGTATTCTACACTCGTTCCTTTTGTGTCATGCAAATGATCAACAAGAAATACTATGCATGAACAAAACCACTTTTATTACTTAGCTATAAGAAAAATCTTACTCTTGTTTCTCATAAACTAACATGTACGTATCTTTTATATATATAATAAACAAGATCAACATACTATAACTACCGAAATAGTTAAACAAAAAAGTAAAGTACATCTCAAGACAATGCATTTTACTTAACAATTTAAAAGCTACATTACCTTATCAAAAAACGAAAGGAATGTACGTAGATATTTTTTTTTCTGTCATTAACGGAATCTTCAATTTTGCATATTTTCTTATCCTTAAATGATATGTAAGAGCTACACATCTACGAACGATAACTAATATTTGAACATTTCGTCTAACTCATTATTCAACAATGTAAGAAGTTTTTTTGGTTCTGATCAATTCTGTCTGTTTTTGGAACTTCTCTGACATATCCACTTTAAGAAAATCAGAAACGCTGCACTAAATTCTTCACTTCAATAAATCTATTAAAAAAAACGACAGAACATGTTATTTTCCATGTTAACAGCTATAGTTCGTACCATTATATTTCTAACAATCTAATTTCGGTCTATTTTCTTATAATTACTGCATCAGAAATGATACTTGGCTGAGAGTTAACAGCCTCATCCCATTTTCTTCAGAGCAAATTTCAAGACGAAGTTGTTAAGTTACTGTGTCATTTGCTGACGGAATGAGGTTAATACACTACTAAATGATAATGTTTAAACATTAATAAAATGTTTAATGCTGGCACAAAACTGCAATAATGACAGTGCATACAAACACCAACTCCAACACTACATTTTTTTTATATAATTAAACTAACATCATTTGCATTATAATCCACAAAAAAATAGCAGATTGTTCCACTTTGTGCTGTACAAATCATTCACATAAGAACTTTGTCGAGTGAAATAGAAGACGCAGATGTTAACGGTGATGAACTCGGACAACACGCATTTGCCCAACGTATTTTGCTTGACATGACGGGTCAGTTGGCCGGTCCTTTCGAGGTCATGTGTATATTGACCTTGCTGAAGGAGCCTAAGGTCTAATCAGCTGGCAAATCAGCAATACAATAGATGCTCATTAAGCCAGACCTCATCGATCTATTCATAAACTGACTCTGAGGAAGTTTGGGACGTACCGGTAACTTCTAAATGCCAAACCTCCGCTTTCTAGTAAAGATTTGACATATTTCCCCTCGGTTCAGAAAATTGTTGGCTGATGGTCTGTTATTACTATTTTTTAACGTAACTTTTATCATTGAGAAATCACAAGAAATCGCTTCCTCGCCATCGTGGAATGTTATTGCATTCTTTATAATTGCGTTTATGGTATACTGCTATTGCTTTCCTACTGGGTGTTCCGCGTCTTCGAGATCCATGGCTAAGTCGTCTTCGTGGATTGGCCAGTTTACCATGAATGACTTACAATATCACGTGTATGTATTGTATATTATAGTCGGACTTACACACCAGTCGCGCGGCGCAAGAACAGCATTTGCCTTACCAGACTATGGTAATGCTCGACATGCAAAGCGCCTTTCACATCGATAGAAACTTTGGCTAAAACATACTCGTTTTCTTCAACAGACACATATGACCCAACCCTGTAAAATCAAATGAGAAAACACAGGCTATCAAAATCATGTTAATCAATACTACATTTAGGTTCAACATAGAATTATGAATTAGATATTCCAAGGCATTCGTTACTCCAAACTGGGTAACAGTCATATTGGTCCACCATCATCGACGCCGAGCCTGAGTGACGTCATCCCGCGTCACGTGACCACAGGGACCGGCTTGGTGCTCGGGGCCGATGACAAAGCTTACAGTTTCTCTAGTTTCTATGGACCATGGAAACCCTATGAGACAGACAATCACAAAGTCAATAAGAGACAAACACATCAAGTCCACGCACAGCACAAACAGTCAGAAGTGTTCCACCCACAAGATAAAACAACACAGAGCATATTGCTAACAACATTGGTTTAATCATCAATAATGTGCGAGCTCAAGATGCATCAGTTTGACCCACGTGACCACGTCCCGAGTGCTCATTGGCTGATACCGGTAACTCTACGACCAATCAGCACTCAGGATTTTCAACATCTTGGAGAACTGCTCGGTCTTACGTTAGATCGAAGAGCGCTTTACATAATGATGACTTTACGAACATATGGACTTCAGAAAATCGTTGGAAAGACTCGTTCACGGCCCAACAAAGAAAGGCAAACAATACTAACTGTTAGGATTCTCCCCTTTCTCGCAGGATCGAATTGACTCGTCCGTTGTAACCCGGGTTTTAAGTGACTCGGACTAATGACTTCTATAAAGCGCAGCCTAATAATCTAATAACATTTCGCTATAACTTTGTGTCTGGTTATTCTGCAGCTTTCTGTGGCGGCGGCAAGAAAGGTCAGAGAGAGTGCGGAGAAATGCGCGCGCGGCTTCGAAACACGATTCTACGGGGAACTCGTTGACACTTTGAAGAACAGGTGATGCAGGGGGCGGGTGGGTGGGCCTTGGAAGGGCGAGAGGGAGATAGAGGGGGGGTTGATACACAGGCTTAAAGGAGGTCAAATGCCTAACAGCCAATAAGGAGACTCCGACCTAGCATAAAACACAGAGGGATAAAAAAGGGTCCTTCACGTTCGAACATGGCGGGGGGTGCCGCGGGGAGGAGAGGCAGGGACCGCGGGAACAAAACCTTACGAGGTCGCGTTGTTTGACGGGATTCGCTGTTCTTTTGAGATTTAGAGCAGGTGGAAAACGATCACTGTGTATCTGATGGTATGGCACGTGGATATCTACATGAGTTTTTTTTATTCAGTTGTCATCAGTTAAGTTATTTAAGGCAGAATAGCTGAAGACTAGTGACACTAAAGCTACGTTCTCTTTCACCTTTGGCATCGTCACAGCTGCAGACTCTTCACGGCGCGTCCGGTTCTACGCTTGTTTTGAAACAGAAACCAAAATTATAACCGTAACTAACGATTATGGAATGAAGCTTTACTGAGAAGTTAGTATTATTCCTTTTTAAACTCTATAATGCATTACAAACAGTCACGACAACAGGCTGCAGTGCGGAAGTGGCGCAAATTGACAAAGAACGTGGCCTAACTTTGAGCCAACGGTGATTGAATGGGACCTTATCATTATCATCATCATCATCATCATCATGAGTATTTCCTCTTCCTCTTCCTCCTCCACCGATCCTTTGCTGCTCGCTCTCCCTCGCCGTCGCCCATCGCTCGCGGCCTCGGGCTCTCGCTGCCTTACATGTCCCCGAAGATCCCGGCGAAGGTCTTGCGCAGGTTCTTCATGGTGTCTTCCGTGTCGTCGCCGGTCGCTGCCTCGTTGGCCGTGACGGATGTCTGGCGGCCGAACAGCGACGGCTTCTGCCCCACCGACTGCTGCGACGACTGACTCACCTCGTCCACCTGCCGCCGCGTTCCGCTGGCGCTGCTGAACCCGCTGATGCTGCTCGACTGGGAGGCTGTTGGAGAACCAGCTGTTGAGAGGGACATCGGTCAGGCGGTGACGGGGCGGTTAGAGACCAGCTGTGTGAAGGCAGGGAGGAGGACGGGACGGGTGGAGTGCCATCTGCTACGAGGGAGGAGGGTCAGGGCGGGGGGGGGGGGGGGGGGAAGGATAAGACAGGCAACAAAGGAACGGCGTAAGAAGAAGGAGGAGAGGATAAGATAGGAAGCAAAGGAAGCCGCAGGATGAATATCCCCGAAGGAGGATTAAAAGAAAGGTCCAAAGGATAATGGAAGGGTGATAACAAGGGGTGACAAAGGGGTGCTAGGGATATATATGTTTTTTTTTTTTTTTTTTCTTTTCTTTTTTTCTTTTTTTTTGAGAGAGAGAGAGAGAGAGAGATAGATGGATAGATAGATAGATAGATAGATAGATAGATAGATAGATAGATAGATAGATAGATAGATAGATAGATAGATAGATAGATAGATAGATAGATAGATATATAGATAGATAGATAGATAGATATATAGATATATAGATAGATAGATAGATAGATAGATAGATAGATAGATAGATAGATAGATAGACAGACAGACAGACAAACAGAAAGAGAGAGAGAGAGAGAGAGAGAGAGAGAGAGAGAGAGAGAGAGAGAGAGAGAGAGAGAGAGAGAGAGAGAGAGAGAGAGAGAGAGAGAGAGAGAGAGAGAGGATAAGGATGTGAAGGAGACAGGCAAGGGCGTTTGGGAGCGATGGCGTGGGGGAGGAGAGGGTGAAATCGTGAGGCGTTGCGGTGTGGTGTGAGAATAAGTATATGCTGGGCCTCTAACATTCTATTCTACATTGAAATTTCACAAATAAAACTAACAAACAAACATGCAGACATTAATTCACATGCATTATTGTCTTTCCTGAAATAGAGTGAAAAAAAAATCATATGTCTATTATCTCTACTTCACAATTTGTCTTGTCATTTCATTATGAAGCTTCATTCAACCAAACTAGTGTTAGAAAAAGCGGAATTTTAAAGTTAGTCTACATTGCACTATTCATACCTAATCTTTCTGCTCATGCTTTCTAATCATCATAACATCATTATCATACTTTCACCGTGTCATACATCCTGACAGTGATTTAATGTGATCCTCGCATTTGACACACACACACTGGTAAATATTCAATCTTTGTCACGCAAATACCCATTCACTCGCTCACAATCCCCTTTCAACTTAACACGCACACACACCCACACACACACACACACACACACACACACACACACACACACACACACACACACACACACACACACACTTTTTCTAGCTCCCAATATCAATGATAAATACACTTCTCTCTCATGTATCCACTTCCCCTCATCCTTACTCCCTCAATCACTTACATATATACCTGTTCCCCCCTTATGTACTCAGACAAAAATACACCCTTAGTTGTACTATCTCATTCATGCGAAAATATCCCTGTACAGTGTACACTTTCATTTCCATTCTGATACATAGGCAAGGAAAATTTACTCTTTACTCTCTCACTCTCACAAGAGTTACTGTTTTACGCAGGTAAAAGAAGGCACATTTGCGATCTCTCTCCTACAAACATTTACATATCCAAAGTTAGCCTTTTTCTCAGACATAAATGCATATCTACTCTCTCGCCCATACAAAAAACTTGCAGCCATGGATTTTACTGTTTTACTCAGACAAATACATACAGCCACAGAGTTACTTCCTTACTCAGACATATACAGACATGTCAGCGCTCAGCAGTTAGACAGTATGTACCACCTAACATAACTAATAGTATTACGCAGATAATATATATATATATATATATATATATATATATATATATATATGTGTGTGTGTGTGTGTGTGTGTGTGTGTGTGTGTGTGTGTGTGTGTGTATAAACATATATTCTCACACATAAAACAAGATTTACTCGGACTATACTACACAATTCCATTAATCAGACAAACGTAAGTGTATTCATAGTTACTCTCTCACTGACATAAAACCACCAAACTAACTCTCTTAGCTAAAAAAAACATAATTTACTAACTCACACTCACAAAACCCACAGACTAACTCCCTTAGATAAAAAAAAGTCTTATTT